>NC_135822.1:45885044-46199886 GCF_964213995.1 Mustelus asterias | reverse complement strand
CCAGTTGTGCAATGTGCTGACTCCATTTGGACTTATGACTGGGCTCAAGAGTTCCCAGCATGTTCAACAGGGTTCTATTGAACCTCTCTGGTTGAGGGTCACCTTGTGGGTGGTATGGTGAAGTTCTTGATTTCCTCACACCCAACATGGTCAACACCCCTCTCACCACCGGCTTTCAAAATCCCGACCCTGGTCTGAATGTATGCGAGTTGGTCGGCCGTAGTGAATGAAGTATTTCTCCCAGAGTTCTGGCAACAGTTGTGGCTCTCTGATCCTTGGTTGGGAATGCTTGTGCATACCAAGTAAAGTGGTCAGTGACTACCAACACATTGCACACATTGCGGGAATCAGGTTCTATGGAGAGAAAGTCAATGCATACAAGATCCATAGGGCCTGAACTTTGGACGTGGGCAAGTGGTGCTGCTCTCTGTGGCAGAGTCTTTCTCGTAATGCAGCGTTCACATGTCTTGCAGTATGTCTCTACGTCTAGCTTCATGCGGGGCCAGAAGAATCTGTCACAGACGAGTGCACAGGTCTTGTCAAATCCCAGATGTCCATTGTTGTCATGCAGTGACTTCAGAATCATACGGTGGAACTGCTTGGCGAGCACAAGCTGTCGCCGTAAGCGCAGGTCAGACTGCTTGACTGTCCTGTAAAGCAGACCCTGCTCGATTGACCACTTCCCCCACTCTCGTTTCAGAAGTGTAAGATCAGGATGGTTTGTCTGTATTTGACTTGCCGGTGCCTTCTGATTGGCAGCTAGCCGTATTTCTCCTCTACACAGGTCGCTTTTCTGAGCAGCTTGAAGCTCTGCTGGACTGAAAGTGGGCAGCTGATCAGCTACTACTGCAACGGTATGACAGAAAGCCTTGGGAACTGCAGACACATGAACCCCTATTTGTTCGATCACACATGGTTAGGAGTGTCCTGCTCGTGTGCTACTCGACACATTCTGACAGAGGGCCCGCTCTCCTGGAACTGGGATTTCTTGCCATTCATCATCTGGTGTCATGTTCTCATGTGGACGTCGAGACAACGAGCCTGCGTCAAGGTTATGCCGGCCTGGTCTATACTTAAGGCTAAAGTTGCAGGTGGACAGTGCTGAGAGCCAGCGATGACCAGTGGCATCCATTTTAGCTGACGTTATGACGTAGGTCAGGGGATTGTTGTCCGTTCTGACTTGTACAGTAGCTCCGTAAAGATAGTCATGTAGCTTACCCACAATAGCCCACTTGAGAGCTAAAAACTCCAGTTTGTGTGCTGGATAGTTTTTCTCAGATGGCGAGAGACTTCTGCTGATGAATGCAACTGGGCGTAGGCCATCATCATGCTCTTGGTATAAGACACCACCTAGTCTGTCCAGGCTAGCATTCACGTGCAGAATGTAAGGATTCTGTGGATCTGCGAACGCCAAACTGGCACTTGTCAACGCCTATGGTGAGCCGGGTCTTGTGTCCTTGGAAAGCATGTTCGCATTGCTCACTCCACCGAGAGCCAAAAGGTTCAGAAGGCTTGAAGTAAGTCTTGTCAGGTGAGTTTGCAGTCTGACTCCACTTGGAGCGGGGACGGGGAGGATATCCTTGAAGGAGTCCGTTGAGGGGACGGCAGAATTTGGGAAGTCCTTGGCAAAGCGGCGATAGTAGCCACAAAATGCAAGGAAGGATCTGAGCTCTGTCACCGTTTGGGGTCTTGGCCAGGAGACAACAGCCTCTACCTTGGATGGGTCTGTCGCTATTACGTCCTGCGACACTACATGTCCAACGTAGGTGACAGAAGTCCTGCCAAACTGGCACTTGTCAAGCGACAGCTTCAGACCTTCTTCTTGGAGCCGGTCAAGCACTTTGAGCAACCGCTCCTCGTGTTCTTCGAGGGTTCGTCCAAACACAATGAGATCATCCAGGTACACCAACACCTCCAGAAAGTTCATGTCGCCGTCAGTATATTCCATGACTCTCTGAAAAGTGGCCGGTGATCCGGAAATTCCCTGAGGCATGCGTTCGAACTGATAAAAACCCAATGGGCAGATAAAAGCGGTCTTCTCCTTGTCAGCCTGACTCATGGGTATTTGATAGTACCCGCTCCTCAGGTCGAGGACTGTTAACCATTTACTCCCAGACAAGCAGTGAAGAGCGTCTTCTATCCTTGGGACAGTGTACTGGTCCGATATTGTTCGAAGGTTAAGGGTTCGGTAGTCCACGCACATTCGTACCTTCCCTGACGTCTTGCGTACGACTACTATTGGTGATGCGTAGGGACTACGCGATTCAGAGATGATGCCATGGCTTTGTAGTTCCTGTCGGTGCTGGTGCACATCCTCAAAGTCAGCAGACGACAAGCGACGTGACCTCTCTCGGAAGGGCCTTGCATCCTTCAGTCTTATTTCATGTCTGGTGCTTTTAGAACAAACTACATCCCACTCGTGCTGAGAGAAAACCTCTTTCCTCTCCATCATTCTCTCACAGAGACACACCCTTGCCTCCTCTGGCAAAGGAGAGGCTCCAAAATCAAAAGAGGAAGAGGTCAGTTCGATTGAAGCTTTATCTGCACACTGTGCCCTCGGCAGAGGAACAGGGGCGACTGGAAAAATATGGGCTACTGGAGTCCCACGTTTCAAGGAGGTTTCTCTGGATGACAGGTTCTTCACATTCACAGTAATGCGTCTGCTGGAAACAACTGATGCAAGTTGAACCTCAGGCCTCACCCACAACTCTTCAGGGGAAAAAGTGTCAATAGGCTGATCTATCAGTGCTCGCTGGTCTGTGAAATCACCAGGAAACTTTTGGAGGCCAGTGACTTTAAACACTGGTCCTGGTTGCAAGTTGATTGGCTTGTGCTGGGTAAACCACACAGTACCATGCTTGTCGACCCCTTCTGTTGCTTCAGACTGGGTGACTGTCTCATAAGCTTCTCGGAGGACGGGGTGTATGGTCAAAGTACCCAAGAAGCGTTCTCCCGCCTGTTCTTTACAGGACTGCACCAAGTCTCTCACCAGCCGGGTATTTGTCCCCACCAACACGGCAATGTTGTTATCTTTCACAGAGTCAGGGCATACTAAGGCCAAAGTGTCAACTGTCTGCGGCACTCCGGTTACAGCGGCAGTGACCTCGAGTTGTATGGGCAGGTAGCCATCATATGGGTATTGGTGAGAGCTTAAACCGCATATTTCCAGGTCTTCAAGTGGCTGGAGAGGTAAGTGTTTCAGGTAGTTGTCGTAGAGGTTGCGATACAAAATGGTTACTTGGGAGCCCCTGTCAAGCAAAGCTCTTGCATAAACTCCTTCTATTTGCACAGGTACACCAGAGATGGGCCCCACTAATCCTGCAGGTAACTGTTTTGAGCCTTGCTTCGCTGGGGGTGGACAGTGGGTGGAACGTATTTCACACGGAACCAAGCACCTTTCCTTCACATGGCTCCTGAGAATTTGCCCTGCTGTCTGCTTGCTTTGATCAGCTTCTGATTCACTTTCCTCAGATCCTCGAGTTCTTTGCACTCTCTCCTTGTATGCCCATCTTGCCCACACCTGTAGCAAAAGATTTCTGCCAGCAGTGGTTTGGAAATTTTCACTCGGGGCGACGCGTTCCTAACAGCAGCTTCTGGCGCTTGCTGTACGGACCCTGTCCTTGCTGTCGTCCTTTCCGATGTAGGGGTAACTGGAACGGCGCTCTACAGTCTGGCCACCTGGGAAGTCAGTTCACTTACCTCATTTCGTAGGCTGTTCAACTCAGACGGAACTGAGGACTGCCGTACACTGGCGGTGGCTGCGGTGGCAGTCGCTTTCACCCCTTCTCTGCCGCTAATTCAATTTTCTTCCTCTCTTACCTCCCGCATCAGCTGGAAGAAGGAAGGGGGTTTGTCCAGGGTGTGGCTCGTCCTTACACGTAGAGCAACCAATTCTCGAGTGAGTGCACCCTTGACTAGCTGTTCCATCCGAGCTCGATTCATGTCTGCAGCGGTAATTCCTCCCTTAAGAAGAGCACGATGGTGAAGTTTGTCAAGGCGATATAGAAAAGCAGAGAGTTTTTCTCCTTCATCCTGGTATGTGTGTCTGAACTTGGCCAAGATGGCGGCTCCACTCTCTGTGGTGCCATAAGCTGTGTACAGAACGGATAAATAATAGGTGGCCGTCGCAGTGGGAGTGCTAACTTTCAAAAATCGAACGATGTCAGCAGCAGCCCCTTTTAAACTCTCCACTATACGCTGTCTCTTGGCGGCGTCAGTGCATTGCCACTCACTGATCATCTGGGTAGCCTGCTCCATCCAGGCATCATATTCTTCCTCACCTGGGGCTACAGGTTTCAGTCCTGAAAACAGTCTCAGCTTTCTGTAGCTCGGCCCATCGGTTGACACTTGGTTGCACTTGTCCACCAGTTTGCCAATAGCAGTCACTAACTCCATGTTCACATCCACTTTGGGAGCTTGGTTTTCTGATACTGTGGCCTGAAAATCCTCCATCGACTTGCCTTCCTGTTGTAGTAGTAACAACAGCTTTGTATGGAAAGCGTCCTCTTCAGGAACAGCATCCTGCGTGACAAGGTTTTCTAGCGTATGCACAGCCCATGGCCCAGCTTCTCCTTCAATCCCTATATCTGGAGGCACAGTGTCAGGGGTTAAGTCAATGCTAGTCTTCACTAGTATGAACAACTGTGTGCCAGTAGAATCCCCACGGCGACCACAAATCTTGGTGCGACCAAAGAAATTCACTGTGTTTAAGACCCTTGCAATGGTCTCCTCACGAGTATCTATTGGCACATTGCTCAGTAAAATGCCAAGAGAAAGACTGATATTCTTTTGGCGGCTCCAGTCAGCAGCTTGAGAAAAATCCATTGTCTTAAGTGAGCTACTAACACTGTAAAATATTTTCCTGTTGTAATTACTGGGTTAACTGTTACTGACTGACGGGGAAAAAACATTATTGACCTGTCAGGTAAACAGGAATGATCCCAGCGGTGCCTCCAAAAATGTAACCCCCTGCTGACCACTATATGGGGCTACTATTTAATTATTCAATCAACAGGATCCCGAATTCCTAGCGGTTGATGTTGATTTGGCTAATTCCCTGTTTACCCATAAATGTCAGTACTGTAATCGGAATATCAAAAATAAATGTAATAACAAATGTAATTAACAGACATAAAACAGTGAGCTCTGATCTATAACCGTTGGACCCCATCCGTTGGTGCACACATGGGGAAACTCATCCTCAGTAACACATTTTTAGATACTGTTCCAGGTGGATTGTATAGTCCCCACCAGTTACTCACGACACACACACACAGTCCAGAAGAGACACACGTGTGGAAGATGATGCCGCAGGAGGCAGAGCTGCCGTGAGCTATCCGTGCAGCAGTGTAGGTCGAGTGTGCTGAAGGCTGCCCTCCTCGGCAGTAATGAAAAGAACAGGCAGGGGAATGCCTGGCTGCCTCTCACTCCAAACCGAATTCTCACTGCCTGGAAAAAGCTCTCTCTTTGCTCATTCCCTCTTCAGCTCTCAGCTGCTTCACTTCCTGGGGCCTTTTTGTCCTCCCGCCTCCAGAGCAATCCCATTGGCCCAGCCCACATCACTCAACCAAAAGCAACCTGTTCACAGCACCCGCCCGGCAAACAGGACACTGAAACCCACAAGGGACAAAGAACACTGGTAAATGTCTTCCCCACAAATTTTCCTCAGTCCCTTACAATAAGGCCCTGCCCTCCGAAGCCAGAACCACAATTACCTATTAGCAGTTTCTTTAACGTGTTCATTAGTTTCGCTTGTCGCCCTCACCTCAGGCCCTTTCCAAAACCAGTTTATCCCTCAACTGACTTCTAGTTCCGCATCCCAATTTTAACCTTTCCTCTTCTCAATCTATCTTATACACATTTTCAAATTCAGTTCTAATTATTAATGCAGCATCGTCTGCAAATTGTGGACAGAATTTCAAGAATCCAACTCCATTTACGTATCCTGCAAAAATACTGGTATGACTATAATTACCTTTCCTGATACATTTCCCAGAGCTACCCGTTCCTGCAATGTCCCCGAGTCAACGTGGGCACAAAAGCTCATAAGTCCCATACGAGGAGTTGGGGGAAGATGCTTTGTACGCACATAATATAATTCGGAGCGAATACTGCCTTGTCCTGCTATTTGCTTTCGTATTTATTTATTTATTGGTCATTTTGTCTTTCATATGTCGAGCTTCGGATGTCAGTTTTAAACATCCTCCTGACACTTTTTCCAACACTTGAATTGTTACAAAATGTACCAGCTCTCATTGAACCAAACAGGTTGTGGAGCAAACAACTGTAGCGACAACAATCAACAACAAATTGTCCAGTGTCATTTATTGTGTGCTGTATGCAAGTGAAACGTTTTTTATTCAAAGCCAATGGAGCATAGGGACACTGAAGAGAGAACGTCAATTGAGCGGGACAATAATTAATACCAGAGCCTTGCTAATGGTTCATGATCCCCTACCCTGAATATGCCCTGCCCTCCTTTATTTCTCATATCTAGAATTTCCCCATCAGTGAAAAGTGTATCTTCTGATGCACTTTGTTCCATTTTATCCTCGCTCAATTTTCTGCATGTCTTATAGATTTGACTATAGAGTGGCACAAAGATTGCTGCGGGAGGAATGGGTTTGAACTCATGAGGATGGGGCATTGGTGGCAGTGTTGGGGAAGAGGGGACTTGTTCCATGGGATGGTCTTCATCTGAATGATGCTGGGATAGAGTGCTGGGGCATTGTATAACTAAGGCTGTAGATAGGTATTTACAATAAGTCGTGGTGGGGGAGGAGGGCAGGAGGGGGCCGGGTTGGCGGGGGGGGGGGGGGGGGGGCGCGGGGGCGGGGGGTAGGGTTCAGTTGTATGGAGAATACAAAAATCAAAGTTAAAGGAGATGGTAGAATTGCAGGTTATTGATGGGGACTTTCAGGTTTTTAAAGGAGCCGAGGGCTCAGGAGAGGTTAGTAAAGTTCCACGACTATGGAATAGAACAGAGAATATCGAAGGTGGTGTCGTGGTTCCCCAGGACGACAATTTATTCACATCAATTAAAACAGAGAGTCTGAGCAGCGATCTTCCAAGCAGTAGACTTCATTTCTCAGCACAAGCGATAAAGCCGAACGTCCGGAACACTCCAAAGAGCCCTTGGGCTTACAATCTTTTATGTACATTTCAGCCTCATATCTCAAGATCCTCCTCTCCCTTTTACAGCCTGTCCTTGGTTGTTATCTTATCCTACAGCCCGACCTTTCTTTGGCCACCATTAGTTTTAGTTGACCCTTTATCTGTTTTCTTTGCAATTGGTCGTTCCCTGTTATATCTCTTTGTCTCTTAAACCATGGTGGTTATAACTCTTGCTCTTATCTGAACTTTTCTGTTTGTATAATAATCGTGGTTTTGCAGGCTAAGGCCGAATGTGTTTAGAAGAAAAGACATTCTCTCTGCTGATTTATGGTCCACTATTAAGTTGTACCACCGAGCAGTCTTCCTTGTTTTCTTAAGTGACTATTGTCTGCTTTCCTTAATTAGTGATTGCTATATTAGTTCTCTAGTTCCTCCACTTTGATCATATCGACTACACTTGATTATATTAGGTCACACGAAGTTATTTTAGGTTATATACCCATCTCACTACTCACCTAAATCTGCTATATCATTTTACTAAAACCTGTGAATCTGAATTTCATACCTAGCTCATACAATATCTAATACAATTTCCCTTACAATCCCCCCTTTGAGGCTTCCCTAGCCTCATCCCAATTATCAGGCTCAAATAATCCCCTTGCTCAATCCCATTTGTATTTTATTTTAATCACTTTTCCCAGGCGATGTGGAGGAGCCGACTATTTTGGTCAGGGATCAGTGTCCCTATTCTAACTTTATCATAATTTGTCTATCCCGGTTCTGATTTTTGGGTTGCTCCTCCAGATTGCCTGCCCCTGACAGTCATCAGCCAAAAACCTTCCCACTCTTGTCTAGGGAAGGGAAAAAGACTGATTCCTGTGTACAGACTAAGTTCTCCTGGTTTCGCGCGGACTGCAGCAAGGTGCTGTTGTTTCCACAAGGTGATCTTCCACTATTGTAGTTATTTTACAGAGTGACGAGTTTCAACTTCGACCAAGGTCATTGTGAATCCACTCAGCGGGGGCGGCTCAAGATTTTCCCATTCCTCTGTTTTTTCTCTTGAGCGTGAGCTGCTTAGCACCCGCGTCACCATCTGCCGCGCTGCCATTCTGGTAAGGAAGGATCTCAGGGCGGGTAAAAAACAACAAAATATCAATCCCAGAATGATTATTGTTGCGATTGCTACAGCTCCAGCTTTGGCAAACCACGCCCCCCATCTTCCTAATATTCTGTCCAGCCAACTCCATACCTCATGCCCAAACCCAGCATTTTCTTTCACTTCTTTCTTAAGATTTTTTAACTTATTCATGGCTTGTGTAAATGACCCTTCTGGATTAGTGTTATTAGGGATAAATGTGCAGCACTGATCCCCAAACATAACACACACCCCTCCTTTCTCTGCCAGGAGCCAATCTAACGCCTGTCGATTTTGCCACGCCATTTTGCTGGTCGCATCCAACTGCTCTCCTAAGGCCTCCAGGGCATCATTCGTATAATTAATAAACCTCTGCTGATTATAATAGATGTAATTGATCCACTCAGTATTCTTGCTGGGTGTGATCCAAACAAAGAGGGATTCAAACCCTGCAGCTATTTCGTTCCTAGCTTTGAACTCATTCGGGATGCCGCGGGGCTGTCCGATTGCGTCCAATTTTATCGTAGGGTCAGGGGTATATGCCCTCTTAATTCTTTGTGATTTAATTTTTCTTTCCACCGGTAGTATCACAGTGCTCTGGGCAAGCATAACTCGGGCACATAGTCCCTTCCAATTCTGTGGTAATTTTGCCAATAGCCCTTTCTCCGGGCCACAAAGCCACCAGAGATCGGCCAGTTGATTTTCTTGATAGTCTAACACATAAGGAGGGGGTGCCCATCCCCCTCCTGAGAGGATCAGATTAAGAGCATCGGTTATATTCCAAATCCTTTCACACTCTCCTGTGTAATTTCCCACACTACTTCCTGTGCTACTTTCCCTCCAATAGCAATCTTGGATTTGTAAGTTGGGCTCTACACTCCATTCCTTTGGGACCGCGTCCACTGCCGTTTTTGGCCACTTTGGACATCTGTGGGTCAAGTTGTAGATGCCCTTTTTTACCCCAGCAAACAGGATGCAGTGGTATTGACACAACGGCGGCTCACCTTTACAAAGGTTATCACATGCGGATCCGGAACAGTCTATCTTCTCATACGAGTAGTTCCGATTCCCTATCATATGATACCGTATATATGTGGTATATGGACGGCAATTTTCCTTTCTCCAGCTTTGTTTCCTGGTTCTACAGTCTCCTGATCCCCATGGTATATCAGTTACTTGGGTGTTAGGTTTCTCTGATGCACATACTACACACTCTTTCCCATCACTGTTTTTCTGACCTGTATACTCAGCCCATTTCCACCATTTGTTTTTCTGCGCTTTTCCCCAAATAGTATTTGTGCTCACTAATCGTTCACGTTTTGTTCGTCTTAATACTCTATCTTCCTGATTCTGCACCCTTATGTCTTCTGTATCCCATTCTCCTTTTCTATGGGTCACGGAAGTCCCTAAGGGAAATAGTTTCCAAGTCCCAGGTGGGGAATGGGGCCCCTTCCCTGTCTTCACCTCCCTCGGCACCTTGACTAATAGGCTCAGGCTGGGCATTTGTATCATCAGCCAGCTCATGTACAGAACTACTTTCATCATCCTCTATTCTTTTTGTTCTTCCTTGGCTCTGTTCCTCCTCCCCACGATTCTCCCCGTGTATTTCTATTTCTTCCTCGCTATCACTTCTATCCACTCTGTGTACTTCTTCAATTTCCCTTCTCTCCCCCACCCCTGGTACCGTTCTGGTACAATGGTTCAAGTGATACCACAGTGTACTGCCTTCTACTTGCAACGCCGTGGGAGACACTTTGATGACTTCAAACGGTCCTTCTCGTCTCGGTTCGTTCCAACGTCTCCGGAACTTTCTGATGTATACTCGATCTCCAGGTTTGATCTGATGTTCTGTTACCGGATTCTCCTCCTCCTTGGCTTTTTCCTGTTCAAATATAGTTCTATGTATAACAGTTAATTGTTGTATATATTCTTTTGTGCTTTGATCTAAACATTCTAGCGTAGGACCTCCTGATCCCCTGATCTTAGGTACCGGCATTACTCTTCCTGTCATCATTTCATGTGGGCTCAAATGTGTGATTCTGTTTTCCTGACTCCTGTATTGCATTAGAGCCAATGGCAGAGCATCTATCCAGTTTTTCCCTGTTTCATTGCAAATTTTGCTTATTTTAGCCTTAAGGGTCCCGTTTGCTCTCTCCACCATTCCTTGGGATTGAGGATGATATACACATCCAAACTTCTGCTTTATTCGGAGTGCCGAGAGTGTCTCTCTCAGTGCCCTTCCTATAAAAGCAGATCCATTGTCTGAACTTAATTGCGTGGGTATACCAAATCTTGGGATAATTTCTTTTGACAGGAAGTTAATCACCGTTCCAGATCCTTGATCTTTGGATGGCGTTGCTTCTATCCATCTGCTGAATCTATCAATAATCACTAGCATGTATCTTTTCCCTCTTATCACCTTTCCCATATCCACATAGTCCATGCATAGATGTTTAAATGGTCCTTCAGGAATGGGTATATGCCCTATTGGGGCAGTAATGCCCTTCCTGATGTTATTCTGAGCACACACCTCACACTGACTTAGTATGTAGTCAATCGAGTTTTGCAGGTATGGTGACCAGAATCCTTCCTTCTTGATCTTTCTAGCCACTTCTCCTCTTGCACAGTGGTCCACTCCATGCGCTTCGCTAATTAGTACGGTTAGTAATGATGTGGGTGCTATGACCAATCCCTCCCCATTTCTCCATATCCTGTCCTGTTGTCCCTGTAGTGCTCCTCTATCTTTCCACATTGCCTTTTCAGCTACAGAGGTTTCCTCCTGTAACTGTGCTAC
Organism: Mustelus asterias; assembly: GCF_964213995.1. Taxonomy (NCBI): domain Eukaryota; kingdom Metazoa; phylum Chordata; class Chondrichthyes; order Carcharhiniformes; family Triakidae; genus Mustelus; species Mustelus asterias. The sequence continues at coordinate 46,188,844 of NC_135822.1, read as the reverse complement.
ATCTTCTAATGTGATATGAGGTTCGATATCCCCCGTACCTGGCCCTGGGTGCGGCCTTGCTATTTCTACTGGGGCTATCGTAGCCTCAATGCATCCTGACGCTTCTTTAGCTGCCTTGTCGGCTTTGGTGTTTCCCTGTGTGATGCTGTCTGCTCCCCTTTTATGCGCCTGACACTTAATTATGGCTAATTCCCTTGGACCCATCATGGCCCTTATTAAAGCCCTGATTTGACCTTCGTGTTGTATTGGTCCTCCTCCGCTTTTCATAAATCCCCTTTGCTTCCATATTGCCCCGAACAGATGGCAGACCCCGTGGGCATAGGCCGAATCAGTATAAATTTCCACTGCTTCCCCGTTTGCTAGCTCACATGCTCTGGTCAATGCTTTAAGCTCTGCTAATTGGGCCGAACAGGGCTGTTCACATTTCTCTGCTTCTATAACTTCAAGTCCTCCTGGTCTTTGTTCGACTATGGCATAGCCTGCGTGGTTTCCTAAGTGATCCCTGTAACATGAGCCATCTACATACAGTATCCTTTTCCCTTCTGTCACTAGTCCCTCTGCTCTGAAATCTTTCCTCAGTTTCATAAATGTTTTTGCTTCTCTTAAGCATTCATGTTCTTCTCCTTCATGAGGTAATGGCATGTAATCAGCTGGATTTACTCTGTTGCACTTTATTATCGTGATATCTGGAAATGTAGTTAGCATTCGATAATGATGGATCCTAGCAGGTGTCAGCACAAATTTTCCTTGCTCAATCAATTCAGCTACCTTATGGTATACATGTATGTTTATCGGATATCCCATTGTGACCGTGGCTGCCTTTTCGTACGCCCACCAAGCTGCTGCCAGGCCTTGATAGCACGGAGGGTATCCCATCGCTACGTCGTCTAGCTTGGTACTGTAATATGCTACAGCCTGCCTTCGTCTACCCTTGCAATTTTCCTGCATTAACATTGCTGTCGCAAATCCGGCTTCTCTGTTACTCACAAATAAGTCAAAGGGCTTGTCATAGGTCGGTAAAGCCAAGGCTGGTGCCTGTGCCATTTCTTTTTTCACTTTTTCAAATGCGTCTGAAGCATCTTTATCCCATTTTAGTTTGGCTTTTAATTCGTCACACCCTGCCTCCTTCATTATCTTTCGTAGTGCCTGCGTTTTTTCGGCATAGCTTTCCACCCATTCTGAACTGAATCCTGTCATTCCAAAAAATGTCATCATTTGTCCCACCGTCTGTGGTTTCGGAACTTTTAGTACTGCTTCTATTTTCTGTGAAGCTATCTCCTTCTGTCCTGCTGATATTTCTCTTCCCAAGTATTCTACCTTTTTCTGGCACAGCTGCAGCTTTTTCCTGGAAACTTTATGGCCCCCTTCTGCTAGTCTTTTCAATAGTTTTAAACTATCCTTCCTGCATTGTTCTTGTGTTCCTGTGCATAATAATAAATCATCCACATATTGTATTAGTGTTCCTTCCAACTGTATTCCTTCTAAATCTGCTCTCAACACCTGATTGAATACATGTGGGGAATGTTTAAATCCTTGGGGCATCCTATTGTACGTGTATTGTTTCCCCTCGTACGTCAATGCAAAGAGATACTGACTTTCTTGAGCTAGTGGCACACTAAAAAATGCCGAACATAGGTCTATTACAGTAAACCATCTACTTTCAGGTGGTATATTTGTCATCAAGGTATAAGGGTTTGGAACCTCTGCTGGCATATCTTCCACTACCTCATTAATTGCCCTTAGGTCATGCACCAATCTCCATTTTTCTCCGTCCGCCTTTTTCACTGGTAGTAGCGGTGTATTACACCTGCTCCGGGTTTCTTTTAATACCCCTGCTTCTATCAATCCCTTAATCGTCCCTCTAATTCCTTCAATTGCTTCTGTCTTGATTGGGTACTGCGGCCTATACGGCCCCTGGCATCCTGTCTTTAATCTGACTTCAACTGGATTAGCGTTTTTGACCCTCCCTACATCCGTGTCCTGTCTGGACCACAACTCCTGCGGGAGGGAGTTCAAATCCTGCTCTAACCTGCCAATGGTAACCTGCCCTGCCAGCATCAGTTGTAAATGCGCCTAGTTTGGGGGCGTTTAAGAGATCCGTAGATAGGTTCATGGACGAAAAGAAATTGGTTTAGGTTGGAGGGTCACAGTTTTTTTTTAACTGGTCGGTGCAACATCGTGGGCCGAAGGGCCTGTTCTGCGCTGTAATGTTCTATGTTCTATGTTCTAACCTCTCTCTCCACTCCAGTTCCTGTTTCTCGATTTGCACTCCTATTGTTATCTGCTTCGGTTTCCCAAGCATTTTAACATCCAAAATTATTTTCGTCATTTGTCCATTCCTGGACGTCCAAATATCTACATTGTCTGTCTGGACAAATTCTAAATCTTGTGCTCTCAACACCATTGGTCCGAGGTCTTTTGATCTGTATCTCGGATTCACTTTCAATGTGACATGTGGCTCCGCCCCAGATACAGAGAACCATTTGTTAACCCATTCATTCCTAACAATGGTGAGGGCTACTCCCTCTAGTCCGATTAAAATACTTCCTGACTTTATTTCCTGTTCTCGTCCTGCCTCCCTTTCCCATTTCTCCTGTATCTCAGGTTCCTGCCCTTCATCAAATATCATTGTACTGTGTAATTCTGTTCTTGGCCATTTGGCTTGTGGAACCCAAGTGTTTATAAGTTTTCCCCAAACTTCCCATATCTGTTTTTTAACTTGTTCCTCTATATCTCCCAACCAATATACATTAACCCCTTCCTTTCCTGGTATTTCAAGTGGATACATTCCCATCAAATCAATTCCTTGTTCAGTGCATTCTAATTTCAGTCCTAAACCTAGGATTGCATCCCTTCCCAATAGATTTAAAGGAGTTTTATCACATACTAAAATAGGTACATGGGTTGTCTTATTTCCAATGGTAACAGGCACCGGCGTCGTCATTCGAGCTAATGTTACTTTCCCCGAGAACCCCACAGTTTTTACAAACTGGTTTGACAATGGTAAGTGATCCGCATATTTCGTCTGCATGCACGTACATGTGGCGCCGGTGTCTATCATCATGGGGACCTCGATCCCTCCTACTCTAACGTTAACTATAGGTTCCTGCTCTGCAGTTTCTGTTATCTGTACGTGCTGTCCTACCATTTCGGGGTTCTCTGGGCCTCCCTATGGGGAATTCTGATGGTTTACCGGCCCTTGAAACATCGGGATGCTGTTTGGCGATCCTTGGATCAGTTGTTGGCCTGTCTGCTGCTGGTTTTCTCCCTGTCTGGGGAAATTCCGCGGGCAATTCCTTTTTATGTGCCCTTCCTCCCCGCACCCCCAACACACACCTGAAGGGCCAGGCAATGGTCTCTGTCTCGGAGTCTGATAATTAACCTGTCCCTGTCCTCTCTGATTCTGATAGGGTGGCCTACCACCTCCCTGTCCTTTCCCATTTCTATTCCAGTCAGTCTGACTTTGCAGGGCGTATGGGTTTTGATAATTTAGGCCATAGGCTCCTGGGTTCATGGACAGTGGGAAGGCAGAAATGTTATAGGTTATGACGGGCTGGCCTCCATCTCCGCTCCCCCCTTTGATTAGTGCAGGTATTTCCTCTGGCTTTTGCTCCACCATCATCGGTGCTATTTTTCTGGGTGCGAGATCCTCTTTTGCCTTCAGCTTATCCTTGCTTTTGATCTCCTCCAACTGTGCCTGAAGGAGTTTACGTTGTACCTCCTTCAGCTGTTTGTCTGCATTCTTTTCATCTTTACGATGTCTTTCTACTGCATGGGCAACATAATCCACAAACTCTCGGTAATTTTTTGAGTCCAAGCCCACCACTTCCTCCAGCCTTGTCTTAGCTGGGGCTGGCAAGCCCTCTAGGATTGCAGCCCGGAACATGGAGTTGGTCAGTGGGTCTATTAGAATGTCCCTCTCCGTGTCCCTTCTCCACCTTTTTAATTGATTCTCCACATACACCGCTGCATTCTCCTCCTCACCCAGTGGCTCTCCCTTTAGGGTTTTTACATCCATTCGATTGGGGTACATATCCCGCAGTGCCTGCCAGATGTCTTGGCGGTACTGGTCCATTAGTGTCCCGTCCACCGCTGGGTCATAAGCTGCGGTCGGGATGCCAGCACGTCTCATTACTTCCGCCATTTGGTCCATTCCCAGCACCTTTGTCAGGAGAGCTTTGATGTCCCCAGTGCCATCCTTTTTCCCACCATTCCTGCCTCCAACTGTCCAATCCACCTTCCAGCTCCATCCAAAATATTGGGTAATTCATTAATTAAATTAGGCAAATCCTGACCTGACCAAGGGATATACTGCGGTCTGCCACCCTTCAGAATCACCGGGAATATCATTTTCCCTTTCCTATTTATAACTGGAAATTTTACAGGTGGGTGCCTTTCCCGCATTGATTTTCTTTGCACCCCTAACATTGATTGGCTCTCTTCGTCTTCACTACTTTCTTCTGTTTCTCCTTCCGTCTCTCTCGCCATTCTACTTTCCTCTGGGTGCTTCCACCTCCATGCTTTCCCCCATTGTTGTCTGTCTGGCTCTCTGCACACTTCCCAGCGCATCCCCTCTCCGCTCCTTTCTCTTTCTTTTTCTTCTCTGCTCACTCCGACTCTCTTTCCTTCTATTTTTCCCTGTGATGTCTCACTTCCACACTCGTGAAGATCATTTACTGTTTTCCCCTCATATTCTTTTCTAACATTCTTTCCTCCCTCTTCTCGTTCTTTTTCCTTTTTCATTACCTTCTTTGCCCATTCCAAAAGGTCTACCACCTTTACTTCGTCCTCCAACTCCTTCCTCCTTTGATTCAGCTCCTCCAAAACCTCTTCTGTTTTCCTAGCTGCTTCCTCTATACCTTGTTTCTTTTCTCCCTCCTTTCGTGCCCATTCCTCCTTCGTCATCTGTTCTATGTCATATTCTCCCTCAAAATTCATTGTGCCTGATATAACTGGGTACAGTCCCGTGAAGCTCTGTTTCTCTAAGTATGGGGGTGGGGCTACGTTTGGATCTTCCAATTTTGCTTTTTCCTCAAGTTGTACTGGCATCTGCATCCTACCTCCCCTCCATACCCCTCTTCTCTCTTTCCCTTCTTGTTGGAATAGGGCTAATATCTCTAACTCCTTTTCTCGCTTTTCCCTTCTTTTGCTCGTTTTATCCTTAATCTTATAGTTCTTTATCATTCCCTTCTGGTCCTCACACCTCTCTATGGACCATGTGCCTTCCTCCGGCCACTGTGTATTGGTCTTATTTGTTCTTTTGGCCCATTTTTTAGAGACGTGTTCTATATCTCCCCTAAGGGCTGGGAACGTATCCCCTAATATCTCCACTGGTGTCTTAACTTGGTGCGCCATTACTCGTCTTTTTGGATCACTGTCACAATTTTTGTCACTTAGTCTGTCAGAGTTAGGTATCACAGTGATTATTACTTGCTGTATTGTTTTTCCGTGCTCAGTCCCCTGTTTACCTTTCCTTTGGATTTCTTTTGCCAATATCTGTAATTCTAACCGGGGTCCTGATATCCACTTCCCCGTAGTCCCCTGTCCCGGCACTATCTTCCTCTCCCGGGCCAGAGGGTAGTAGGTTTTCACTTGCTCGTCTATGTGTATAAGAATCCTGTATCGGTCAGATCCCTTTATTAATTTCTCTAGGGTTTCCAATTTTATTTCGTCCATCCAATTCCTATCGACTACTCTTTCCAATTTACATACGGCCACTCATTCTTTATCTCCTCTAAGTTAATTATGTGTGTAATCTTTTTCCAATCCAGTGTTGCTTCCGTTTTTGTTATTATTCAAAGATTAGTTATTCCCAATCTTGCCACCAGGCAATTTTGTCAGGGTAATCTTTCCAAGTTGTTAGTTATTACCCTACCTATGTTCCGACTCTCCTCTTATTTCTGTTCTCCACGCTGCTACCTCAGACCAGTTTGTTCAAATTGGTCTTTTACTTCCTCTATTCTAGCTGCTACTCCCCTTTCCTGTGCTTAAAATCCACTCCTGTGCTTTTGACTACTGTATTAGGTCAGAGAGCGATCTCTCACTGATCTCTCTCCCTCTCGGTTGACGTCCCTTACCCGAGGTCCTGGGTAGGTTTGGACTGGCAGGTTTTCCCACACTTACTCTCTTCTGGGCAAGTCGTGACCTGAAAAACCCGCTCCAAACCGCTCGACTTAACCTAATTGCATTACTTTAGCTTTCAGCCTTTTTCCCGTCTCACTTTTTACCCATTCACAGACAATACAGTATTCGCAGCGCGCTTTTGCATGCAAAAATTCTGCTCTTCAGATCAGACTCAGTCTCTCAAAAATTTTTACACAATTTGATTTTACCTGTGCAGGATATCTTTTTGGGTTGGGGAGATCCAGGACCAGCAGAGAGCCGGGCGCACCGGGCCTCGAGAAAACCCCTTTCTGACAACAAGGATTTACATGCATGCAAGTCTGCTTACCTTGTTGACAGAAGGCCGGCTGGGGACCTCTCGGTTCCGGTTGGACCACCGTCTCCGCCACTCCTTCCAGATGCTTTTCTGGGCGATCTCTCACCAACCCTGCTCGCAGCGCCAATTTTGTCGTGGTTCCCCAGGACGACAATTTATTCACATCAATTAAAACAGAGAGTCTGAGCAGCGATCTTCCAAGCAGTAGACTTTATTTCTCAGCACAAGCGATAAAGCCGGGAACGTCCGGAACACTCCAAAGAGCCCTTGGGCTTACAATCTTTTATGTACATTTCAGCCTCATATCTCAAGATCCTCCTCTCCCTTTTACAGCCTGTCCTTGGTTGTTATCTTATCCTACAGCCCGACCTTTCTTTGGCCACCATTAGTTTTAGTTGACCCTTTATCTGTTTTCTTTGCAATTGGTCGTTCCCTGTTATATCTCTTTGTCTCTTAAACCATGGTGGTTATAACTCTTGCTCTTATCTGAACTTTTCTGTTTGTATAATAATCGTGGTTTTGCAGGCTAAGGCCGAATGTGTTTAGAAGAAAAGACATTCTCTCTGCTGATTTATGGTCCACTATTAAGTTGTACCACCGAGCAGTCTTCCTTGTTTTCTTAAGTGACTATTGTCTGCTTTCCTTAATTAGTGATTGCTATATTAGTTCTCTAGTTCCTCCACTTTGATCATATCGACTACACTTGATTATATTAGGTCACACGAAGTTATTTTAGGTTATATACCCATCTCACTACTCACCTAAATCTGCTATATCATTTTACTAAAACCTGTGAATCTGAATTTCATACCTAGCTCATACAATATCTAATACAATTTCCCTTACAGTGGCAGGAATCTAACGTCAGGCAGAGCAAAAGAAAAGTGACAAATATGAGAAGGGAGCTGGTCAATGCAGGACTGAGGGTGTTGTACCAAAATGCACACAATATATGGAACAAGGTAAATGAGCTTGCTCTGCTCATTGAAATTGACTGGTGCGATGTTGTGGGCATCACAGTTATGTGGCTGCAAGGGGGTCAGTGCTGGGACCTAAATACCCAAGGATATGTGTCCTATCGAAAGGACAGGCCAATGGGCAAAGCGTGCGGGGTAACATTGTTAGTAAGGAATGAAGTTAAATCGAAGGCAAGAAGCGATATAGGATCATGAGGCATAGAATCTCTGCGGCACAAGTTGAGGAATCGCAAAGGTAAAAATACCCTGAAGGGAATTATGTACAGATCCCCTAGAAGTAGTCAGGATGTGGGGCAGAAAATAAATCAGGAGATAGAAAAAGCTTATAAAAAAAGCAAGAATACAATAATCGTGCGAGACTTCAACATGCAAGTGGACTGGGAAAATGAGGTAGGTCGTGGATCCCAAGGAAAGGATTTTGTGGAATATCTAAGATGATTTTTTGGAGCAGCTTGTGACAGAGCCTATGGGGGAAAATGCAATTCTGGTTCTGGTTATGTGTTCTGAGGCTGACCATTTTTAGAAATTTAAGCTTAAGGACCATAATATGATAGAATGTACCCTGCAGCTTGAGAGGGAAAAGCTGGAATCAGATATAATGGTATTTCAATTCAATAAAGGGAACGAAAAAGACATGAGGGAGGAGCTGGCCAGAGTTAATTGGAAAGGTATCGAGCAGGGAAAACAGTGGAACAGCAATGGCAGGAGATTATATGGGTTATTTGGGAGGCACAACAGCAATTCATCCAAAGGGGGGCGGGGGGTGTGGGGGGGGGGGCGGGGAAACATGCTCAGGGGAGGACGAGGTACCAATGGCTGACGAGGGAAGTCAAGGATAGCATGAAAGCAAAAGGAAAATCATACAAAGTGGCGAGGATCAGTGGGAAGCTAGAGGATTCGGAATCCTTTAAAAGCGAGCAGAGGACGACTAAAAAGACAATAAGGGGAGAGAAGATGAAATATGAGTGTAAGCTAGCTGCTAATATAAAAGAAGATAGGTCGAGTGTTGTTTTCATTATATAAAAGGTAAGAGAGAGGCAGAAATAAACTTTGGACCACTGGAAAATGAGGCTGGATAAGTAATAATAGCAAACAGAGAAATGACACAAAAATTGAATAGTTACTTTGCATCAGACTTCACGTTGGAAGACACCAGTGGGCTGCCAGAGCTTCAGGATCAGGGAGCACAGGTGAGGGTAGTGGCCATCCCTAAGGAGAAGGTTCTGGAGACACTGAAAGATCTGAGGGTGGATAAATCATCTGCTCCGGATGGACGACACCCCAGGGTTCTAAAAGAGATAGCTGAGGAAATTGTAGAGACATTGGTGGTGATCTTTCAGGAATCTCTGGAGGCAGGGAGGGTCCCGGAGGACTGGAACGTAGCCAATGTAACACCGCTGCTTAACAATTGAGGGAGGCAGCAGATGGGCAATTATAGGCCGGTTTGCCTGAATTCGGTCATTGGCAAGATTTTAGAGTCAATTATCAAAGATGCATTGCGGAATACTTGAATGCATGATTAAATAGGACTGAGACAGCATAGCTTCCTCAAGGGGAGGTCATGTCTGACAAATCTGTTAGAGTTATTTGAGGAGGTGACAAGGAAGTTAGATAAAGGAGAACCAGTTGACGTGATTTGTTTAGATTTCCAGAAGGCCTTTGACAATGTGCCGCAAAGGAAACTCTTAAATAGGTTAAGAGCCCATGGTGTTAAGGGTAACATCCTGGCATGGATTGAGGATTGGATAACTGGCAGAAGGCAGAGAGTATGGATAAACGATCTTTTTCAGGATGGCATCCAGTGAATAGTGGTGCACCTCAGGAGTCGATGCTGGGACCACAACTTTTCACAATATATATTAACGATTTGGAAGAAGGAAATGAAGGCACTGTTGCTAATTTTGCAGATGATACAAAGTTTTGTCGAAGAACAGGTAACATTGAGGAAGCACGGATGCTGGAGTAGGACCTCGATAGGCTAGGGTCCAGATGGGATTCGCAAGCATTATCCCTGGAATGAAGAGCTTGTTGTATTAGGAACAGTTGAGGACTCTGGTTTTGTACTCGTTGGAGTTTAGAAGGATGAGGGGGGATCTTATTGAAACTGACAGGATACCGTGAGGCCTGGATAGAGTAGACGTGGAGAGGATGTTTCGACGAGTACGAAAAATTAGAACCAGAGGGCACAATCTCAGACTAAAGGGACGATCCATTAAAACAGAGATCAGGAGGAATTTCTTCAGCCAGAGAGAGGTGAATCTGTGGATCACTTTCCGCAGATGGTTGTAGAGGTCATGACATTGAGAGTCTTTAAATCAGAGATAGATGCGTCCTTAATTAATAAGGATATCAGCAGTTATGGGAAAAAGGCAGGAGAATGGAGATGAAGAAATTATCAGCCATGATTGAATGGTGGAGCAGACTCGATGGGAGAGTAGCCTAATATTACTCCTATGTCTTATGGTCTTATGGTCTTATCACACAAAGTTCCTTTGTGCAGCTGTCATTTTGCGTCCTATACCCTGATGCACCTTGCACATCCTCCCCTCATATTCTTGCTATCCTCACAAATGAAACACACATCAGCTGTATATTGTCTAACAATTCCCGTTCCATGTGTGCCTGTTACAGAATCCCATTACCCAGGTTGCATGTTATAACCTCCCAAATTAACTTGACCAGCTGGTAAATGCATCATTAATTCGCAATGTATAGAAACATAGTGGATAGGAGCAGGAGGAGGCCATTTGGCTTTTCCAGCCTGCTCTGCCATTCATTACGATCATGGGTGATCATCCAACTCAATAGCCTAAGCCGGCTTTCCCCCCATAACCTTTGATCGCATTTGGCCCTTGTGCTATATCCAGCCGCGTTTGAATAAATTCAGTGTTTTGGCATCAACTACTTCCTGTGGTAATGAATTTCACAGGCTCACCACTCTTTGGGTGAAGAAATGTCTCCTCACCTCCACCCTAAATCGTCAACGCTGAATATGTAGATGTGACCCCGGTTCTGGATTCCCACTCCATCGGGAATATCCTCTCTGCTTCTATCCTGTCTCGTTCCTTTAGAATTTTGCAAGTCTCTAGGAGACACTCCCACGCCCTCCCCCCGCCCCCATTCGTCTGAAATCCAGGGAAAACAATCCTAACTCATCTCTCCTCATGCATCAGTTCCGCCATCCGCAGAATTTGTGGTATGCCTGTCGCTGTGCCCGGAAACAAATTCTATATCACATTGTCCATGTATGTTTCAGTTATAATGTGAAGATGCCGGCGTTGCACTGGGGTAAACACAGTAAGAAGTCTCACAACACCAGGTTAAAGTCCAACAGGTTGGACCTGTTGGACTTTAACCTGGTGTTGTGAGACTTCTTACTGTGTTTCAGTTATATCCATTTCCTGCCCAGTTACAGATGAAAATCATGAAACCTAATTTCACTCAAGTAATAGCTTAGCAGAATATTTAACTGTTTCCTCAATATTCTCTTGGTCACTGCATCAGTACATCTTTTTGAATGCTAACTCAGAAGCTGCAGATGAATCCCAATACCTGTACAAACAAATGCAGTTAGAAAGACTCATATCCTGAATGCTGCATGTGTGTCCGTACAGTAAACCGTAAAAACTGACCATAAGAACATGAAATTCACCAGATATAAAGGTACATACATTTCTTCTGATCCCCAAATCTGGAACTCTGTGGCTCTCTCCACTGCTGTGAACATTGGCTCTTTTTCCGTCTCTCCAGAGCAGTGAAAGTGATGGTGAAAACTTTGAACATCACAATGAGTACAAATGCAAAAAACCGAAAATTGATTGTGATAAATTCAATCAGTTGATACTCAGGTTAATAAAAGTGTTATTAATTGAAACTTCACAAACGAGGGTTAGATCTGCTTCCAATTCACAGAAAATATGAAACGAGGAAATGTGAAGGGGTCCTTGTGCATGAGACGCAAAAACCCAGTGTGCAAGTGCAACAGGTGATTAAGAAGGCAAATGGCATGTTGGCCGATATCGCAAGGGGCATAGAATATATAAGCAGAGATGTCTTGCTGCATCTGTACAGGGCATTGGTGAGGCCGCAGCTGGAATACTATCTGCAGTATTGGTCCCTTTATTTGCGGAAGGATATATTGGCCTTGGAGGGAGTGCAGAGAAGGTTCACCAGGTTGATACCAGAGATGAGGGGTGTTGATTATGAGGAGAGACTGAGCAGATTGTGTTTGTATACGTTGGAATTTAGAAGGCTGAGGGGGGAACTTATAGAGACCTTTAAGATAATGAAGAGGCTGGATAAGGTAGAGATGGAGAGATTCTTTCTACTTAGAAAGGAAACTAGAACTCGAGGGCACAGCCTCAAAATAAACGGGGGTCAGTTTAGGACAGAGTTGAGGAGGAACTTCTTCTCTCAGATGGTGGTGAATCTCTGGAATTCTCTGCCCACTGAAGTGGTGGAGGCGAACTCGTTGGATATGTTTAAGTCACGGATTGATGGATTCCTGATCGGTAAGGGAATTAGGGGTTATAGGGGTCAGGCGGGTCAGTGGAACTGATCCACTTCAGATCAGCCATGATCTTATTGAATGGCGGGGCAGGCTCGAGGAGCTAGATGGACTACTCCTGCTCCTATTTCTTATGTTCTTATGTTCTTATGTGAAGGTGTTCAACACCTTCTCATAAACACATCAGCCGTTTTTAGCATGCAATATCTATATTTAAATTTCTTGCAGGAAATGGCCAAATATTGATCAAAGGTGAAAGTGACGCAAACCAGATAGAAAAAAAACAGTGACTGCCTCAACCAGGGTAACAGCAGATTTCATAATTGGGAATGACAGCAGAAGAATAAACTGTTCCCTAAAAACAATCTAAATCTCTCTCAGTGAGCCTGTGCATGCCACTGGGAGAAACACTGCAGCCGGAAGGAACGTCAGCCAGAGTGAGGGCTTCGGGAATTTGGAGCAGAGTGGGAATTCGGTGCCGAGGGGAAGAGGTGTTCATTTTCGGGAGAGGCGGACCTGCGAGGGAGACTCGAGGGCAAGTGAAAGCGAGAAGGAAATCTAACCATGCCATCACTCCTGGCAGATAAGTGATTGGTCGGTGACTGGTAAGTATTTTTTTCATTTTCTTTTACTCATGGCAGTGTAGTTGTTCAACACGACAGTAGTAATTTCCGTGATTTATAGTTTGTAGAAGATATATTCGGCAGTAACAAGGAGCAGAAAATTAGGGCTCTGGAGAATTGGATGTAATCTGAAACAAAACATCTTTCAAACGTTTAATTTAAAAGAGTAACGCATGACAGGTGAGCTCCAAGCCGTGGTTTGCTCATCTTGCTCCATGTGGCAAGCTGGGGACAGTTCCAGTTCCCTGAGTCAGCATCTGTGCAGAAAGTGTCTCCAGCTACAGCTCCAGGAAGCTTGAGTTTCAGAGCTGGAGCGGCGGCTGGAGACACTGTAGAGCATCCGCAAGTCAGAGAGTATCGTCGATGGCACTTATAGAGAGGTGGTCACACCGCAGGCTCAGACTCCACAGGCAAGAAGGGAATGGGTGACCACCAGACAGCGTACGAGAGATGAGCAGGTCCTGCAGGAATCTGCTGTGGCCACTCCCCTGCAAAACAGATTTACCATTTAGGATACTGTTGACTCATTTTGGTAGATTGAACCGGGGCAGGACTTACTCAGTTAATGGTTGGGCTTTGGGGTGAGGTAAAGACAAAAGAGACCGAGGGGTACATGTTCATAGCTCCTTGAAAGTGGAGTCACAGGTGGACAGAGTGGTGAAGAAGGCATTCGGCATGCTTGGTTTCATCGGTCAGAACATTGAATACAGGAGTTGGGACACCTTTTTGAAGTTCTACAAGACATTGGTAAGGCCCACACTTGGAATACTGTGTGGAATTCTGGTCACCCTATTATGGAAAGGATATTGCTAAACTAGAAAGAGTGCAGAAAAGAATTACTGGGTTGTTACCGGGATTTGATGGATTGAGTTATTAGGAGAGGCTGAATAGACTGGGACTTTTTTCTCTGGAGCGTCGGAGGCTGAGGTGTGACCTTATAGAGGTCTATAAAATAATGAGGGGCATAGACAAAGTAGATAGTCAATATCTTTTCCCAAAGATAGGGGAGTCTAAAACTAGAGGGCATAGGTTTAAGGTGAGAGTGGAGAGGTACAAAAGTGTCCAGATGGGCATGTTTTTCACACAGGCACAATCATGCTGCCTCCAACCATTACGCACCTTACGATTGGAATCCAATTTCAAGGCACTCAGTCTGTAGCCATGTATGCTTTGGTGTTTTACATATGCGTCAGACTGCTCCTTGAATGTAGTGAAGGTTCCGTATGCACATGAATTGCAGGTTGGCTACAGGTGTGGAAATTTCAAGCAAAATGGCAAGAAAAAATCTCAAAGCTTGGCCTTGTATCATACACCTGCTCTTCGTGTGTGAACGCATTATCATCAAACCAAACAACACATTTATCTCCCGTCACAGACTGGATATATCTGTCACTGAGAGAGCAATTGAATCTGTTAGCCCAGGCGCTAATGAAGATAATTTATATCCCGAGGTGAATAATTGGATTCTAACTAACGGCATAGATACTGATTGTTTTCCTGAAATTGACACATCAATTTGCAGCAACACATGACCTCAGTACTTCAGAAGTCTGAAATTGTTTAAAGTTACATTTCTGGATCCTCAATTCGGTCTGCTGTTCTGCCAAACGTATCCAAATATAAGCTGAAACCCAGTCAGTCAACAATGCTTCCACCTCCTCACGTCCATTTGTCTGAACTATACCTGGCCTCACCTCTCGGGTTGATATATCTCCTGGGTACCAGCGTGTGCTTGCTGCTCATTCCACACTGACATATCAATTCAGAAACTGCCAATTTCAACTCGTTAAACACGACTGACATTTAAGATGTGCACGAAGGAACCCGCAATGGAATGTGACATTCAAGTGAATTATTACCAGCAATTGTATTTCATTTCAGTCAAATGTTTTTTAAGACTTGGAAAACTATTTTTGCCATGAGAGTCATTCTTTTCAACTTATGTATATCTGTTGTGATGATTCTCCCCCGGTCCAAATGTATGAATAAACAGTTCTTCTGAGAAGGACAGTTTGCTGAGAGTCACGAAAAAATTATCTCACAATTGCACGATATGGGAAAACACACAATAGAATAGTCCCATAAAATTACTGCATTGTTATAGATTCGATGTGGAGATGCCGGCGTTGGACTGGGGTAAACACAGTAAGAAGTCTTACAACACCAGGTTACAGTCCAACAGGTTTATTTGGTAGCAAATGCCACTCGCCTTCGGAGCTCTGCCCCTTCGTCAGGTGGAGTGGGAGATGTGCTCACAAACAGGGCATACAGAGACACAAACTCAATTTACAGAATACCGATTGGAATGCGAATCAAACTAATCAATGCGAATACAGATAATCAAGTCTTAAAAGTACAGACATTGTGAGTGGAGAGAGGATTAAGCACAGGCTAAAGAGATGTGTATTGTCTCCAGACAGGACAGCTAGTGAGATTTTGCATGTCCAGGCAAGTTGTGGGGGTTACAGGTAGTGTGACATGAACCCAAGATCCCGGTTGAGGCCGTCCTCATGTGTGCTGAACTTGGCTATCACTATTGCTCAGCGACCCTGCGGTGTCGTGTGTCGTGAAGATCGCCTTGGAGAACGTTTACCCGAAGATCAGAGGATGAATGCCCGTGACCGCTGAAGTGCTCCCCAACAGGAAGAGAACAGTCTTACCTGGTGATTGTCCAGCGGTGTTCATTCATCCGTTGTCGTAGCGTCTGCATGGTTTCCCTAATGTACCATGCCTCCAGATATGCTTTCCTGCAGCGTATCAGGTAGACAGCGTTCGCCGAGTTGCAAGTTTATGTACCTGTACCTGGTGGATGGTGTTCTCACGTGAGAACCTCCGGCGCCTCCGCAAAAACCCAACTGGACATCTCCGGATCCGTCAACCAACTACTCACCCACTTACAATCCTCACCTCAACCATCAACCAAAACAATTAACCTTAGCTAATGGCAGCTAGTGTTCTAATTAGGTTGTGTGCTCTCTCTTCCCAGACTCTGTTCTGATGGAGCTCCCCGGGGTCAGTGTGCTTTAAATAGGGTGTGTGTATCCCCCCCAAGCGGTAAGATCAGGCTGTCCAATGGCAGATAAAGGACAGGTTCGATACTGGCGATATATCATGGTAAACCAACTTCAAATTGGCTATCCCACAAGCTTGGACCTCTCAAACATTTGCAAATTTAATCTCCTTCTGCACTGTACAATCAAATACCAGAGTACAGATGTAGCACTGGCTGAGATGCATTAACAAGTCCCCATACATTGTCCAAACAACAAACTCAGTGCAGGTGTAGCACAGGGCACAATACATATAAAATGTCCCTCTGCACTGTTACGTCAAGAACTCCAGTGAAGGAGTGTGCAGCACAGGGGAAGATGCACAGAACAATGTCCATCTACACTGTCCCATCATGAATTCCAGTGCAGTTGTAGCATACGGAAAGACACATAGAAATGACCCCTTACACATTCCCATCAATAAGCTGTAGTGCAGGTATTACATAGAACAGTACAGCACAGAACACGCCCTTCGGCCCACGATGTTGTGCCGAGCTTTATCTGAAACCAAGATCAATCTATCCCACTCCCTATCATATAGAACAAATTCCTGCACATTCCTCCTTCCAATGTGCATAACCTCACTCTTTTCAACATGGTATTCCAGCTGTCACTTCTTTGCCCACTCTCCTAACCTGTCCAATTTATAATGTCGCTCCCGTGCTTCCTCAATACTATGCGTCCCTCTACATATCGTTGTACCATCTGCAAACATAGCAACAGTGCCTTCAGATCCTTCCACCAAATCGTTAATGTATCTCATGAAAAGTTGCGGTCCCAGCACTGACCCCTGAGACACATCACTACTCATCGACTGCCATCTTGAGAAAGACACCTTTAACCCCACTCTCTGCCTTCTGCCAGTCAACCAATCCTCTTTCTATGTCAGGATCTTACCCTAAACACCATGGGCACTTAACGTATTTAATAGTCTCATATGTGGTACGTTGTCAAAGGCCTTCTGGAAATCGAAAAAAATCACTTCCACTGGCACTCCTTTATCTAACTTCCTTGTTTCCTCCTCAAATAACTCTAACAGATTTGTCTGGCATGACCTCCCCTTGAAAAAGCCATGCTGCCTTAATCCTGCTTTGTCATGCACTTCCAAGTCCTCTGCAATTTCATCTTTAATAATGGACTCTAAAATCTTGCCAATGACCGAAGTCAGGCTAACCGGAATATATATGCCCGTCTGCTGCCTCCCTCCCTTCTTAAACAGCTGTGTTATATTGGCTACGTTCTAGTCCTCCGGTACCCTCTCTGCCTCCAGTAATTCCTGAAATATCATCACCAATGCCTCCACAATTTCCTCAGCTATCTATTTCAGAAACCTGGCTTGTAGTCCATCCGCTCCAGGTGATTTATCCACCTTCAGACCCTTCATTTTCCCCAGAATCTTCTCCTTAGTGATGGTCACTGCAGTCACCTCTGCCCACTGACTCTTCTGGAGCTCTGGCATCCAACGGGTCACTTCCACGACGAAGAATGATGCAAAGTAACTATTCAATTCCTCTGGCATTGCTTTATTTCCTATTATTACTTCTGCATCCTCATTTTGCAGTGGCCCAACGGTTATTTTTGCCTCTCTCTTCCCTTTTATACATTGAGAAAACCTATTCCTATCTTCTTTTGTATTACTAACGAGCATACACTCATATTTCATCTTCTACCCCCTTATTGCTTTTTTAGGTGTCCTCTGCTCACTTTTAATCGTTTTCCAATCCTCTGGCTTCCCACTTATGATTGCCACTTTGTATGATTTTTATCTTGCTTTTATGTTGTCCTTGACTTCCTTCGCCAGCCATGGATGCCTTGTGCTCCCCTCAGCGTGTTTCCTCCTCCTTGGGTTGGATTTCTGTTTTTCCTCCCGAATAACTCTCAAAACGTCCTGCCGTTGCTGTTCCAGTGTCTTCCCTGCTCGGCTCCCTTTTCAATCAACTCTGGCCAGCTACTCCCTCATGTCTTTGTCGTTACCTTTATTTAATTATGATACCATTACTTCTGACTCCAGCTTGTCCCTCAAAAACTGCAGGGTAAATTCTATGATATTGTTGTGACTGCTCCATCAGGGTTCCTTCACCTTAAGTTCCCGAATCAAGTATGTCTCATCAGAGAACATAGAAAAACTACAGCACAAACAGGCCCTTCGGCCCACAAGTTGCACCGGTCATGCCCCTACCTACCTAGGCCTATATATAAGCTGACCTATTACCCTCAATCCTATTAAGTCCCATGTACTGATCTAGAAGTCTCTTAAAAGACCCTATCGAGTTTGCCTCCAACACTACTGACGGCAGCCGATTCCACTCACCAACCACACGCTGAGTGAAAAACGTACCTCTGACATCTCCTCTGTACCTATTCCCCACCACCTATCCTCATGAGACATGTCAACAATTCCAGGCAACATCCTTGTAAATCTTCTCTGCACCCTTTCAATCATTTCCACATCCCTCCTGTAATGAGGCGACCAGAACTGAGCACAGTCCTCCAAGTGGGGTCTGATGAGGGTCTATAAAGCTGTATCATTATCTCCCGATTCTTAAACTCAATCCCTCGATTGATGAAGGCCAGCACACCAAACGCCTTCTTAACCACCTGCTTTACCTGCGAGGCCGATTTAAGAGTCCGATGGACCCGGACCCCAAGGTCCTTCTGATCCTCTACACTGCTAAGAGTCTTACCCTTGATATTATATTCCTTCATCCCATTTGACCTCCCAAAATGGACCACTACACATTTATCCGGGTTGAAGTTCATCTGCCACTTCTCCGCCCAGTCTTGAATCATATCTATGTCACACTGCAGTCTCTGACATCCCTCCAACCTATCATCAACACGACCAACCTTTGCGTCGTCGGCAAACGTACCAAACCATCCCTCCACTTCCTCATCCAGGCCATTTATGAAAATGACAAACAGCAATGGCCCCAGAACAGATCCATGGGTCACTCCACTGGTGACCGACCTCCATTCAGAAAAAAACCCGTCTACAAACACTCTCTGACTTCTGCAGGCAAGCCAGTTCTGAATCCACAAGACAACTGTCCCTTGGATCCCATGCCCTCTCACGTTCTCGAGAAGACTTGCATGAGGGCCCTTATCAAAGGCTTGGTGAAGTCCATGTAAACCACATCTACCGCTTTTCCTTCGTCAATGTGTTTAGTCACATTTTCAAAGAACTCCACCAGGCTCGTAAGGCACGATTTGCCTTTGACAAAGCCGTACTGGCTACCTTTGAGCATACTAAACTTCTCTAAATGTTCATAAATCGTGTCCTTCAGGATCTTCTCCATCAACTTACCAACCACTGAGGTTAGACTCACTGGTCGCTAATTTCCTGGGCTATCCCTATTCCCTTCCTTGCACATAGGAACCAAATCCGCAATCCTCCAATTCTCCGGAACCCCTCCCGTCGACATCGACGACGTAAAGATCATCGCCAGAGGTTCTGCAATTTATTCCCTCGCCTCCCACAGTAACCTGGATACATCCCATCCGGTCCCGGCGACTTATCGATCTTGATGCCATTCAAAATGTCCAACTCATCCTCTTTCTTAATGTCCACATACTCAATCTTTTCAGTCCGCCTCAATCCTGTAGTACAACCACCCAGGTATTTTTCCACCGTGAATAGCTCGGTAAAATATTCATTGAGCACCTCTGCTGTTTCTTCCGGTTCTGTCCATACTTTCTCACCTTCACCTTTTATAGCTCCGATTCCTTCACATTGCATCCATTTACTCTTCACATCTTAATAGAACGCCTGAGGGTTCTCCTTAATCTTACCTGCCAAGGCCTTCTCGTGACCCCTTCTGGCGCTCCTAATTTCTTTCTTAAGTCCCTTCCTACAAGCCGTATAGTCATCTAGATCCCTATCTTCGCCAAGCTCTCCGAACCTTTTGTACGCTTTCCTTTTCTTTCTCACTAGCTTCAGCGCAGCTTTCATGCACAACGGTTCCCGTAACCTACCAACACCTCCCTGTCGCATCGGAATGTTGTCATGCAAAACCCCACACAGACATTCCTGGAAAATCTGCCACCTTACTTCAGTGCTTTTCCTCGAGAATGCCTCCTTCCAATTTACGCCTCTCATCTCCTGCCTGATGTCTTCATCTTTCCGCTTACTCCAGATAAACACTTTCCTCGCTTGCTTGATCCTATCTCTTTCCAATGCTAGCGTAAAGGAGATAGAGTTATTATCACAATCCCCAAGATGCTCCCTCACTGAGAGATCCGACACCTGTCCAGGCTCATTAGCCAGTACCAGATCGAGTACAGCCTCTCCTCTTGTAGGCTTATCCACATGCTGTGTCGGGAAACCCTCCTGAAAACACCTAACAAACTCTTCCCCATCCAAACCCCTTACCCTAGGGTATTCCAATCGATGTTTGGGAAATTGAAGTCACCCATCACGACAACCCTGTGATTCCTACGTCTCTCCAGGATCTGTTTCCCTATCTGCGCCTCAACATTCCTGTTAATATTGGGCGGCCTGTCGAAAACACCTAGCAAAGTTAGTGTCCCCTTCCCGCTCCGAGTTTCCACCCACAGAGAGTCCGTAGACAATCCATCCACGGCTTCCACCTTCTCTGCAGCTATGACACTATCCCTGATCTGCAGTGCCAACGCCCCCCCTCCTCTTTTGCCTCCCTCTCAATCCTTTCTGAAACATCTTAAACCCGACACCTGAAGCATCCAGTCCTGTCCCTGTCCCCAAGTCTCCGTAATGGCCACCACATCACACTTCGAAGCATCGATCCAGACTCTAAGCTCATACACTTTATTCACTACACTCCTGGCGTTAAAATAGACACATCTCAAACATTTAGTCTGAGCTCTCCCCTTCTCCATCAAGCGTCCATTCTACATCTATTATACATCACCAAATCCAGAATAGCTTGTTCCCCAGTCTGCTCTGTCACAAGTTGCTCCAAAAAAACATCTTTCAGACATTCCACATTTTTTGTTGTTGTTGGGATCCTCAACCGACCTCATTTTCCCAGTCCACCTGCATATTGAAGTCCCCCATGATTTTGGCAAAATTACCTTTTTTCTACGCCTTTTCTCATGCCTGAATTATTTTCTGCAACACATTCTGACTACTGCTGTAGATCGGAAAGGGGGGGGGGAGCGGGTGTGGTTGGGTGGAGTACACAACTCCCATCAGGGTATTTCTACCTTTGTGATTCCTCAAATCTACTCACAGGGATTCTATGCCTTCTGATCCGATATCATGCTGTCGATTTCAATTCATTCCTAATTAATAATGCAACCGCGCCGCATTTGTCCATCTGCCTGGCCTAAAGATAGGACACATGTCATAGAACATAGAACAGTACAGCACAGAACAGGCCCTTCGGCCGACGATGTTGTGCCGAGCTTTATCTGAAGCGAAGATCAAGCAATCCCACTCCCTATCATCCTGGTGTGCTCCATGTGCCTAGCCAATAACGGCTTAAATGTTCCTCAATTGTCTGACTCCACTATCACTGCAGGCAGTCCATTCCACACCCCAACAACTCTCTGCAGAAAGAACCTACCTCTGATATCGTTCCTCTTTCTCCCACCATGAACCCTATAGTTATGTCCCCTTGTAACAGCTCCATCCACCCGAGGAAATAATCTTTGAACGTTCACTCTATCTATCCCCTTCATAGAACATAGAACATAGAAAGTCACAGCACAAACAGGCCCTTCGGCCCACAAGTTGCGCCGATCACATCCCCACCTCTAGGCCTATCTATAGCCCTCAATCCCATTAAATCCCATGTACTCATCCAGAAGTCTCTTAAAAGACCCCAACGAGTTTGCCTCCACCACCACCGACGTCAGCCGATTCCACTCACCCACCACCCTCTGAGTGAAAAACTTACCCCTGACATCCCCCCTGTACCTACCCCCCAGCACCTTAAACCTGTGTCCTCTCGTAGCAACCATTTCAGCCCTTGGAAATAGCCTCTGAGAGTCCACCCTATCCAGACCCCTCAACATCTTGTAAACCTCTATCAGGTCACCTCTCATCCTTCGTCTCTCCAGGGAGAAGAGACCAAGCTCCCTCAACCTATCCTCATAAGGCATGCCCCCCAATCCAGGCAACATCCTTGTAAATCTCCTCTGCACCCTTTCAATGGCTTCAACATCTTTCCTGTAATGAGGTGACCAGAACTGCGCGCAGTACTCCAAGTGGGGTCTAACCAGGGTCCTATAAAGCTGCAGCATTATCTCCCGACTCCTAAACTCAATCCCTCGATTAATGAAGGCTAGTACGCCATACGCCTTCTTGACCGCATCCTCCACCTGCGAGGCCGATTTAAGAGTCCTATGGACCCGGACCCCAAAGTCCTTCTGATCCTCTACACTGCTAAGAATGGTACCCTTCATTTTATACTGCTGCTCCATCCCATTGGATCTGCCAAAATGGATCACTACACACTTATCCGGGTTGAAGTCCATCTGCCACTTCTCCGCCCAGTCTTGCATTCTATCTATGTCTCGCTGCAACTTCTGACATCCCTCCAAACTATCCACAACACCACCTACCTTGGTGTCGTCAGCAAACTTACCAACCCATCCCTCCACTTCCTCATCCAGGTCATTTATGAAAATGACAAACAGAAAGGGTCCCAGAACAGATCCCTGGGGCACTCCACTGGTCACTGACCTCCATGCAGAGAAAGACCCCTCCACAGCCACTCTCTGCCTTCTGCAGGCAAGCCAGTTCTGGATCCACAAGGCAACAGCCCCTTGGATCCCATGCCCTCTCACTTTCTCAAGAAGTCTTGCATGGGGGACCTTATCGAACGCTTTGCTGAAGTCCATATAGACCACATCCACCGCTCTTCCTTCGTCAATGTGCTTGGTCACATTTTCAAAGAACTCAACCAGGCTCGTAAGGCACGACCTGCCCCTGACAAAGCCGTGCTGACTACTTTTGATCATACTAAACTTCTCTAGATGATCATAAATCCTGTCTCTCAGGATCCTCTCCATCAACTTACCAACCACTGAGGTTAGACTCACCGGTCGGTAATTTCCCGGGCTGTCCCTGTTCCCTTTCTTGAATATAGGGACCACATCCGCAATCCTCCAATCCTCCGGAACCTCTCCCGTCTCCATCGACGATGCAAAGATCATCGCCAAAGGCTCCGCAATCTCCTCCCTCGCCTCCCACAGTAACCTGGGGTACATCCCATCCGGTCCCGGCGACTTACCAACCTTGATGCCATTCAATAGTTCCAACACATCCTCTTTCTTTATGTCCACATGCTCGATCCTTTCTGTCCTCCGCAATCCAGCAGTACAACCACCCAGATCCCTTTCCACCGTGAATACCGAGGTAAAGTATTCATTAAGCACCTCCGCCATTTCTAACGGTTCCGCACAAACTTTTCCCCCTTCACCTTTTAAGGGTCCTATGCCTTCACATCTCATCCTTTTACTCTTGACATATTTGTAGAAAGCCTTGGGATTCTCCTTAATCTTACCCGCCAAGGTCTTCTCATGACCCCTTCTCGCTCTCCTAATTTCCTTCTTAAGCTCCTTCCTACATCGCGTATACTCCTCTAAATCCTTAACACCTCCTAGCTCTCTGAACCTTCTGTACGCCTCTCTTTTCTTATTTACCAGGTTCATCACAACCTTCGTGCACCACGGTTCCCGTACCCTACCAACACCCCCCTGTCTCATCGGAACGTTGTCATGCAGAGCTCCAGACAAACATTCCTTGAAAATCCTCCACTTTCCTTCGGTACTTTTCCCCAAGAATGCCTCCTTCCAATTTACCCGTCTAATTTCCTCCCTGATGACACTGTATTTCCCTTTACTCCAGAGAAACACTTTCCTAGCCTGCCTGACCCTATCTCTTTCCAATGCTATCGTGAAGGAGATAGAATTATGATCGCTATCCCCAAGATGTTCACCCACCGAGAGATCCTCCACCTGTCCAGGTTCATTAGCCAGCACCAGATCAAGAACAGCCTCTCCTCTAGTAGGCTTATCCACATACTGTGTCAGGAAACTCTCCTGGACACACCTAACAAACTCCTCTCCATCCAAACCCCTAGCCCTAGGGATATTCCAATCTATGTTTGGGAAATTAAAATCTCCCATCACGACAACTCTGTTATTCCTACATCTCTCCAGGATCTGTTTCCCCATCTGCTCCTCAACATCTCTGTTACTATTGGGCGGCCTATAGAAAACACCCAGCAAAGTTACCGACCCCTTCCTATTCCTAACCTCCACCCACAGAGATTCCGTAGTCAGTCCCTCCACGGCGTCCACCTTCTCTACAGCCGTGACACTATCCCTGATCAACAGTGCCACTCCCCCCCCTCTCTTGCCTCCCTCCCTGTCCTTCCTGAAACATCTAAAACCTGGCACCTGAAGCACCCAGTCCTGTCCCTGAGACATCCAAGTCTCCGTAATGGCCACCACATCACAATTCGAAGCAACAATCCACGCTCCAAGCTCATCCACTTTATTCACTACACTCCTGGCATTAAAATAGACACATCTCAGACCTTCAGCCTGAGCACTTCCCTTCTCCCTCACTCGTCTAACCTCCCTCTTACCCTGTCTACATTCCTTATCTATTTGCGAGCTAACCTCCTCGCTCTCAGTCCCCTCATTTCGATTCCCTCCCCCCAACCTTTCTAGTTTAAAGTCTCTCCAGTAGCCTTAGCCAACCTTCCCGCCAGGATATTGGTCCCCCTGGGATTCAAGTGCCACCCGTCTTTTTTAAACAGGTCACACCTGCCCCTAAAGAGGTCCCAATGATCCAAGTACCCAAATCCTTGTCCCTTGCTCCAGTCCCTCAGCCACGCATTAATTCTCCACCGATTCCTGTTCTCACTCTCCCGCGGCACAGGCAGCAATCCCGAGATTACTACCTTTGCATTCCTCTTTCTCAGCTGTCTACCCAACTCCCTATATTCTCTTTTCATGACCCCTTCCCTCTTCCTACCGATGTCAGCAGTACCTATATGCATCACGACCTTGGGCTCCTCTCCCTCCCCCTTCAGGATTTCTGGGACTCGACCAGAGACATCCCGGACCCCTGCACCAGGGAGGCAAACCACCATCCGAGAGTCCCGTCTGTGTCCGCAAAAACGCCTATCTGACCCTCTCACCGTAGAGTCCCCAATTAGCACTACCCTCCTTTCCTTACCCCTTTGCACTACTGGGCCAGGCTCAGCTCCAGAGACACTGCCACCGCTGCTTCCCCCAGGTGGGCTGTCCACCCCAGTAGTACTCAGACAGGAGTACTTATTATTAAGGGGCACATCCACCGGGGTGCTCACCATCACCCGAGCTTTCTCCTTCCTCACTGTTACCCAGTTACCCTCCTCCCGTGGTCCCGGTGTGACCACCTGCCGATAGCTCCTGTCAATGACCTCCTCACTATCCCTAACCCGGCGAAGGTCCTCGAGCTGCAATTCCAGTTCCCTAACATGGTCCCTTAGGAACCGCAGCTCAACACACCCAGCACAGATATGGTCGTCCGGGAGGCTAGGAGCCTCCAGGACCTCCCACATCCTACATTGGGAACAACATACTGGCCTGACAGTCATAATTGCCCTTTTAAACACAGGGAAAAAAGTGAATGAAGATTATTCCTCTCTGTTCCAAATTATTTCTACCAAGGTACCCGGAGAAAAGTAACTTATAAATAAAATTTTTTAAAAATAAGAAACTCACCCCTGCTCGCCCTTTCTGCCTAAGCCCGATGAGCCAAAGCCCCTCAGTTCTCACTCAGCTCCGTCTCACTCCGCTGCCCGCTCCCAACGCTGCCCGCTAGACAGTGGGACCTGCCTTTTAAACCTCCTGTGCACTAAAAAAAAACTCAAGAGACCCTTCCCAGTAAACCCCGCGGCCACTGCCGGTTGCGCGCCAAAATTTAAAACTAAATTAAATAAATAAATAACACCCGCGGAAAAGTACTTAAAACTAATTCTTACCCCAAAAATCCTGTCACCAGTCACAGCTCTGCCTTTCTCCACAGCAACAAGAGGACTAACCTCCCAACTAACTGACTTATATAGAACTTTTGACCCTTCCCAGTAAACCCCGCGGCCACTGCCGGTTGCGCGCCAAAATTTAAAACGAAATTAAATAAATAAATAACACCCGCGGAAAAGTACTTAAAACTAATTCTTACCCCAAAAATCCTGTCACCAGTTACAGCTCTGCCTTTCTCCACAGCAACAAGAGGACTAACCTCCCAACTAACTGACTTATATAGAACTTTTGACCCTTCCCAGTAAACCCCGCGGCCACTGCCGGTTGCGCGCCAAAATTTAAAACTAAATTAAATAAATAAATAACACCCGCGGAAAAGTACTTAAAACTAATTCTTACCCCAAAAATCCTGTCACCAGTCACAGCTCTGCCTTTCTCCACAGCAACAAGAGGACTAACCTCCCAACTAACTGACTTATATAGAACTTTTGACCCTTCCCAGTAAACCCCGCGGCCACTGCCGGTTGCGCGCCAAAATTTAAAACTAAATTAAATAAATAAATAACACCCGCGGAAAAGTACTTAAAACTAATTCTTACCCCAAAAATCCTGTCACCAGTTACAGCTCTGCCTTTCTCCACAGCAACAAGAGGACTAACCTCCCAACTAACTGACTTATATAGAACTTTTGACCCTTCCCAGTAAACCCCGCGGCCACTGCCGGTTGCGCGCCAAAATTTAAAACTAAATTAAATAAATAAATAACACCCGCGGAAAAGTACTTAAAACTAATTCTTACCCCAAAAATCCTGTCACCAGTCACAGCTCTGCCTTTCTCCACAGCAACAAACCTCTATAAACCTCTATTAAGTCTCCCCTCAGCCTCCTCCACTCCAGAGAGAACAGTCCTAACTCCCTCATCCTTTCCTCATAAGATCTGCCCTCCAAACCAGGCAGCATCCTGGTAAATCTCCTCTGCACTCTTTCCAGCGCTTCCACATCCTTCTTACAGTGAGGTGACCAGAACTGCACACAATATTCAAAATGTGGTCTCACCAAGGTCCTGTACAGTTACAGCATAACCACACGGCTCTAAAACTCCAACCCCTGTTAATAAAAGCTGGCACACTATAGGCCTTCTTCACAGCTCTATCCACTTGAGTGGCAACCTTTAGAGATCTGTGGATATGGACCCCAAGATCTCTCTGTTCCTCCACAGTCTTCAGAACCCTACCTTTAACCCTATAATCGACATTTAAATTACTCCTACCAAAATGAAACACCTCACATCTATCAGGGTTAAACTCCATTTGCCATTTTCCAGCCCATCTTTACATCCTATCTATGTCTCTTTGTAGCCTACAACAGCCCTCCACCTCATCCACTACTCCACCAATCATGGTGTCATCGGCAAATTTACTGATCCACCCTTCAGCCCCCTCCTCTAAGTCATTAATAAAAACCACAAAGAGCAGAGGATCAAGCACTGATCCCTGTCGCACTCCGCCAGCAACCTGACTCCAGTCCGAAAACTTTCCATCCACCACCACAATCTGTCTTCGGTCAGATCGCCAGTTACCTATCCAATCGGCCAACTTTCCCTCTATCCCACACCTCCTTACTTTCATCATAAGCCAACCATGGGGGACTTTATCAATCGCCTTACTAAAATCCATGTGTATGACATCAATTGCCCTACCTTCATCAACACACTTAGTTACCTCCTCAAGAAATTCAATCAAATTTGTGAGTCATGACTTGCCCTTCACGAATCCGTGCTGACTCTCCCGGATTAATCCGCATCTTTCGAAATGGTCGTAAATCCCATCCCTGAGAACGTTTTCCATCAATTTGCCAACCACCCAAGTAAGACTATCCGGTCTATAATTACCGGGGTCATTTCTATTCCCTTTCTTAAACAGAGGACCAACATTCGCCACTCTCCATTCCTCTGGCACCATCCCCGTGGACTGTGAGGACCCAAAGATCAAAGCTAAAGGCTCTGCAATCTCATCCCTTGCTTCCCAAAGAATCCTAGGATATATTTCATCAGGCCCAGGGGACTTATCGACCTTCAGTTTATTCAAAACTGCCAGGACATCCTCTCTCCGAACATCAATTTCCTCCAGCCTATTAGCCTGCAACACCTTCTCTTCCTGAAAAACATGGCCCCTCTCCTTGGTGAACACTGAAAAAAAGAATTCATTCATCACCTCGCCCATCTCTACTGACTCCATACACAAGTTCCCACTACTGTCCTTGACCGGCCCTCACCTCACCCTGGTCATTCTTTTATTCCTCACATAAGAGTAAAAAGCCTTGGGGTTTTCCTTGATCCGACCCGCCAAGGACTTCTCATGTCCCCTCCTGGCTCTCCTAAGCCCCTTTTTCAGCTCATTCCTTGCTAACTTGTAACCCTCAATCGAGCCATCTGAATCTTGTTTCCTCATCCCTACATACGCTTCCCTCTTCCTTTTCACAAGACATTCCACCTCTTTTGTGAACTATGGTTCCCTCACTCGGCCATTTACTCCCGGCCTGACAGTTACATACTTATCAAGGACACCCAGTATTTGTTCCTTGAAAAAGTTCCACTTTTCATGAGTGCCTTTCCCTGACAGTTTCTGTTCCCATCTTATGCCCCCTAATTCTTGCCTATTCGTATCATAATTACCTCTCTCCCAATTGTAAAACTTGCCGTGCCATACGGAACTATCCCTCTCCATTGCGATAACAAAAGACACCGAATTGTGGTCACTATCTCCAAAGTGCTCTCCCACAACCAAATCTAACACTTGGCCCGGTTCATTTCCCAGTACCAAATCCAAGTGGCATCACCTCTTGTCTGCCTATCCACATATTGTGTCAGGAAACCCTCCTGCACACACTGCACCAAAAATGCCCCATCCGAACTTTTTGACCTACAAAGGTTCCAATCATTATTTGGAAAGTTAAAGTCCCCCATGACAACTACCCTGTGACCCCCACACATATCCGTAATCTGCTTCGCAATTTCTTTGAGTATTTACATCCGAGGCCTGATTCCCTTGCAGTCACGTCTCTGTGATGCCCACAACATTGTACCGGCCAATTTCAATGTATCCAAGAAGATATACTTTTCCGAATCCTGCGCGCATGTAGGTACAGTTCTGCATTGATCACCTCCCTTCTCAGACTTGCCACCTTTTTTTCTCTGCCTGAGGTTAGATTCCTGCCACCGTCTTTACTCTCTGTTCTTTTACGTGGTCTGGAAACTTTACTAACCCCTCTTGATCTCACAGCTCCATTAACCAGCATAGTTTTGTAAGAGGGAGGTCGTGCGTTACAAATTTGGTGGAGTTTTTTGAGGAAGTGACAAAAACGGTTGATGAAGGAAGGGCCGTGGATGTCGTCTATATGGATTTCAGTAAGGCATTTGACAAAGTCCCACATGGCAGGTTGGTTACGAAGGTTAAGGCTCATGGGATACAAGGAGAAGTGGCTAGATGGGTGGTGAACTGGCTTGGTCATAGGAGACAGAGGGTAGTGGTCGAAGGGTTTTTTTCCGGCTGGAGGTCTGTGACCAGTGGTGTTCCGCAGGGCTCTGTACTGGGACCTCTGCTATTTGTGATATATATAAATGATTTGGAAGGAGGTGTAACTGGTGTAATCAGCGAGTTTGCGGATGACACCAAGATGGCTGGACTTGCGGATAGCGAAGAGCATTGTCGGGCAATACAGCAGGATATAGATAGGCTGGAAAATTGGGCGGAGATGTGGCAGATGGAGTTTAATCCCGATAAATGCGAAGTGATGCATTTTGGAAGAAATAATGTAGGGAGGAGTTATACAATAAATGGCAGAGTCATCAGGAGTATAGAAACACAGAGGGACGTAGGTGTGCAAGTCCACAAATCCTTGAAGGTGGCAACACAGGTGGAGAAGGTGGTGAAGAAGGCATAAGGTATGCTTGCCTTTATAGGACGGGTAATAGAGTATAAAAGCTGGAGTCTGATGATGCAGCTGTATAGAACGCTGGTTAGGCCACATTTGGAGTACTGCGTCCAGTTCTGGTCGCCGCACTACCAGAAGGACGTGGAGGCATTGGAGAGAGTGCAGAGAAGGTTACCAGGATGTTGCCTGGTATGGAGGGTCTTAGCTATGAGGAGAGAGTGGATAGACTGGGGTTGTTCTCCTTGGAAAGACGGAGAAGGAGGGGAGATCTAATAGACGTATACAAGATTATGAAGGGTATAGATAGGGTGAACAGTGGGAAGCTGTTTCACAGGTCGGAGGTGACGATCACGAGGGTTCACGGGCTCAAGCTGAGAGGGGCGAAGTCTAACTCAGACATCAGAGGGACGTTTTTTACACAGTGGGTGGTGGGGGCCTGGAACGCGCTGCCAAGTAGGGTGGTGGAGGCAGGCACGCTGACATCGTTTAAGACTTACCTGGATAGTCACATGAGCAGCCTGGGAATGGAGGGATACAAACGATTGGTTGAGTTGGACCAAGGAGCGGCACAGGATTGGAGGGCCGAAAGGCCTGTTTCCTGTGCTGTACTGTTCTTTGTTCTTTGTTCTACCCTCATCTTCAACTTTGATTTTCTTAGTCTCTCCCCCCCCCCCCCCCCGCCCCCCAACTCTTTCGTTTAAGGCATGTGCAGATGCAGCATAGTGTGTTTTAATCAGGAACTCTTCATCTAAACTTTCCCATATGTGGACTCCAGAGCAGACGTAGCAGAGAGATGGAGACACAGAAATATGTCTCTCCACACCCCAATGCAGATGTCGAACAGGGTTATATGCTCAGGCAGTCTCCCTCTACACTCTCCCATTAATTAACTCCAGAAAATATGTCGCACAGGGTGAGATACACTGAAATCTCCGATTATGCTGTCCCATCAATAAACTCCAGTGCAGGTAAAGAACCCATGCTGTCAGAATACAGGTCTCCCGTTACTTTTCTTTCCAATAGTTTGTAAAATACTCATTCATTTTACTGTTTTTTAGTGAATTTTGTTGAATTAATTCCATACATTTTTTGTTTTATATGTAGAGTTCCTGAGTAAAGTGAATTAATTCGATTTGCCGCCTGATCGCAATCGATGCCAAATGGGAAATACTCGTCCTTTTCACGAGTGAGAATCCGTTCCATATTGTGATTGCTTGACATATTCTGACAAGATGACCCTGTCCAACAGAAAACCACTTCGGAATATCCCCCAGTAACACGGAATCTGCATGACAGCATTAATAAGAGGGATTCAGTTCCCAGAGTTGATGGCAACTGTTACTTCACAAGGTGAGTGAATATCACAATTCAATTGGTCCAGATTGCCTTCTTGAATTCAACTGATAAGTTATCTACGGATTTTGTAAAAGTACATTCTGCATTCTTATACAACTCAATTGAACATCGTTTGTAACTCTGCTTCTTCCGTTTGCTGTAAGCAGAGACGCATTTATTGCGAACTCAATGTGAATAACATTAGTTTTAGTCACTGAAGGGCAGAATATCCCTTTTTAATCCACATGTTTTATACAGCAACACGTTTGACATGCCACTCATATATATGAAATTATTTTAAACAAATTCCTGACGGCTATTTGGGATGATATCTCTGGAGGTGTCTGTATGAATAATTTGAAGTGGAACCTGATTAATTCATATATTTCTAATTATTTCCGTGATGCAAAGTTCTCCATTAAGTCCATCGGATTACTGTCCTTTTTCCAGAGCTGGAAAATCAGTCTGGAGGAACGAGATATTGGTACAGATAATTCTGGCATTTAACATGATGTTTCCACATCTTGTCCTTTGCCTGACTTGCAATAGATACTCGATTCAGCAATTATTTAAATCAAGTGTATTCCTGGAGGAGCAAACTGGCATTGTATATTCAAACTTTATGCTGTTCATATCATCCGAGGATTAGAACATAATTGTTAGAAAATGAAAAATATAGTGAGAGTGAATATAGAAAGTCTCAGCTGCAATACATCAAAATATGTCATAGAACATAGAACATAGAACATTACAGCGCAGAACAGGCCCTTCGGCCCACGATGTTGCACCGACCAGTTTAAAAAAAAAACTGTGACCCTCCAACCTAAACCAATTTCTTTTCGTCCATGAACCTATCTACGGATCTCTTAAACGCCCCCAAACTAGGCGCATTTACTACTGATGCTGGCAGGGCATTCCAATCCCTCACCACCCTCTGGGTAAAGAACCTACCCCTGACATCGGTTCTATAACTACCCCCCCTCAATTTAAAGCCATGCCCCCTCGTGCTGGATTTCTCCATCAGAGGAAAAAGGCTATCACTATCCACCCTATCTAAACCTCTAATCATCTTGTATGTTTCAATAAGATCCCCTCTTAGCCGCCGCCTTTCCAGCGAAAACAATCCCAAATCCCTCAGCCTCTCCTCATAGGATCTCCCCTCCATACCAGGCAACATCCTGGTAAACCTCCTCTGCACCCTCTCCAAAGCCTCCACATCCTTCCTGTAATGTGGGGACCAGAACTGCACACAGTACTCCAAGTGCGGCCGCACCAGAGTTGTGTACAGTTGCAACATAACGCTACGACTCCTAAATTCAATCCCCCTACCAATAAACGCCAAGACACCATATGCCTTCTTAACAACCTTATCTACTTGATTCCCAACTTTCAGGGATCTATGCACACATACACCTAGATCCCTCTGCTCCTCCACACTATTCAAAGTCCTCCCGTTAGCCCTATACTCAACACATCTGTTATTCCTACCAAAGTGAATTACCTCACACTTCTCCGCATTAAACTCCATCCGCCACCTCTCGGCCCAACTTTGCAACCTGTCTAAGTCTTCCTGCAAACTACGACACCCTTCCTCACTGTCTACCACACCACCGACTTTGGTGTCATCAGCAAATTTGCTAATCCACCCAACTATACCCTCATCCAGATCATTAATAAATATTACAAACAGCAGTGGCCCCAAAACAGATCCCTGAGGTACACCACTTGTAACCGCACTCCATGATGAATATTTACTATCAACCACCACCCTCTGTTTCCTATCCGCTAGCCAATTCCTGATCCAATTTCCTAGATCACCCCCAATCCCATACATCTGCATTTTCTGCAGAAGCCTACCATGGTGAACCTTATCAAACGCCTTACTAAAATCCATATATACCACGTCCACTGCCTTGCCCCCATCCACCTCCTTGGTCACTTTCTCAAAAAACTCAATAAGGTTAGTAAGGCACGACCTACCTGCCACAAAACCATGCTGACTATCACCTATCAATTCATTACTCTCCAAATAACTATAAATCCTATCCCTTATAATTTTTTCCAACATCTTGCCGACAACAGAAGTGAGACTCACCGGTCTATAATTCCCGGGGAAGTCTCTGTTCCCCTTCTTAAACAATGGGACAACATTCGCTAACCTCCAATCTTCTGGTACTATACCAGAGGCCAACGACGACCTGAAGATCAGAGCCAGAGGCTCTGCAATCACTTCTCTTGCCTCCCAGAGAATCCTTGGATAAATCCCATCCGGACCAGGGGATTTATCTATTTTCAGACCCTCCAGAATATCCTGCACATCCTCCTTATCAACTGTAATACTGTCTATTCTACTCCCTTGCAACCCAGTGTCCTCCTCAGCTATATTCATGTCCCCTTGCGTGAACACCGAAGAGAAATATTGGTTCAATGCTTCACCAATCTCCTCCGGTTCCACACATAACTTCCCTCTGCCATCTATAACTGGCCCTAAACTTGCCCTAACCAACCTTCTGTTCTTGACATACCTATAGAACGCCTTAGGATTCTCTTTAACCCTATCCGCCAAAGTCTTCTCATGTCCCCTTTTAGCCCTTCTAAGCTCGCTCTTCAACTCCCTCTTAGCCAATCTAAAGCTTTCTAGTGCACTACCCGAGTGCTCACGTCTCATCCGAACATAAGCCTCCTTTTTCTTTTTAACCAACAAAGAAACTTTTTTGGTGCACCACGGTTCCCTAGCCCTACCAATTCCTCCTTGCCTGACAGGGACATACCTATCACAGACTCGCAGTAGCTGCTCCTTGAAAAAACTCCACATGTCGGACGTTCCCAGTCCCTGTAATCTCCTAGTCCAACCTATGTTTCCTAATTCTCTCCTAATAGCCTCATAATTACCCTTCCCCCAGCTAAAACCATTGGCCCGAGGTTCATGCCTATCCCTTTCCATCACTAAGGTGAACGTAACCGAATTGTGGTCACTATCACCAAAATGCACACCAACTTCCAAGTCTAGCACCTGGTCTGGCTCATTTCCCAGCACCAGATCCAATATAGCCTCACCTCTAGTTGGCCTGTCTACATACTGAGTCAAAAAACCTTCCTGCACGCTTTGAACAAAAACTGACCCCTCTAACGAGCTAGAGCTATAACAATTCCAGTCAATATTAGTCAAGTTAAAATCCCCCATAACAATTGCCCTATTACTTTCACTCCTAAGCAGGATTGACTCCGCAATCCTTTCCTCAACCTCTCTAGAACTTTTAGGAGGTCTATAAAAGACTCCCAACAGGGTGACCTCTCCTCTCCTATTTCTAATCTCCGCCCATACTACCTCAACAGATAAGTCCTCATCAAACCTCCTCTCTGACACTGTGATACAATCTCTGACCAATAATGCTACCCCTCCCCCTCTTCTACCTCCTTCCCTACTTCGACTAAAACATTTGAACCCCGGGACCTGCAGCATCCATTCCTGCCCCTGCTCTATCCATGTCTCTGAAATAGCCACAACATCGAAGTCCCAGGTACTGATCCACGCTGCAAGTTCACCCACTTTATTGCGAATACTCCTGGCATTGAAGTATACACATTTCAAACCCTGCTCCACCCCACCTCTGCAATGCCGTGCATTGCAGTCCCCATCCATGCATCCCTCACTTTCAACCCCACTACTCAGGATCCCTCCCCCCCCCCCGAATCAGTTTAAACCTCCCTGCATGGCCTTAGCAAATTTACCCCCCAGGATATTGGTCCCCTTCTGATTAAGGTGTAGACCATCCTTCTCATAGAGGTCACACCTTCCCCAGTACGAGCCCCAATTGCTTAAGTACCTGAACCCCTCCCTCCTGCACCATCCCCTCAGCCATGAATTCAAACCTTCCCTCTCCCTATTCCTCTCTAAACTATCCCGTGGTACAGGCAAGAGTCCAGAGATAACCACTCTGTCAGTCTTGGCCTTTAGTTTCCACCCCAACTCCATAAATCCCTGCCTAATATCCCCTTCCCCTATCTTCCCTATGTCGTGTGTCCCCACATGTACAATAACTTGTGGTTTATCTCCCTCCCCCCTAAGAGTCCTGAATACCCTGTCAGACACATCCCGGACCCCAGCCCCTGGTAGGCAACACACCAACCCTGAGTCCCTACCTTTAGTTCCGACCCTCCTATCTGTCTCCTTAATTGTGGAGTCCCCAATCACAAGGCCCAGTCTTTTACAGCCCCTAACCACCTGAGCTTTCTCACTCGGCTCACCCCCAGAGATCTGCTCTCTATGCTCAGTTGATTCCTCCTCAACTGTAGCTTCCAGCACCGAAAACCTATTATGGAGGGGAACCGCCCCAGGGGATTGTCTTCCCGATTGCTTCTTACCCCTCCTCCTGGCATTGACCCAAGCCTCATTTCTAGGAGTTACTATTTCTCTATAACTCCTATCAACTTCCACCTCCGCCTCCCGAATTATGCGGAGTTCCTCTACCTCCCCCTCCAGCTCCTTTACACGCTCCTCCAGAAGCTGCAATCTAATGCACTTCTTACAACTAAAATCTCCTGAAACACTACTGGATTTCCTCACCACATACATCCCACAGGAGATGCAGCATACTGCCTGAACTGCCATCCCTGAAGCCATTACCAGCAAGAAAAAAAGAAAAAACAAAAAATGATACAGACACACACACTGATACACACGCACACACACTGATACACACACACACACACTGACACACACACACACTGATACACACACACACACTGATACACACACACACAGATACACGTGCACACTCTGATATGCACACAAACACTGATACAGACACACTCACTGATACACACACACACATTGATACACGAGCACACACACTGATACACGCGCACACACACTGATACACACACACACTGATACACACACAAACACTGATACAGACACACTCACTGATACACACACACACATTGATACACACACACAGATACACGAGCGCACACACTGATACACACACACACACTGATACACACGCACACACACTGATACACGAGCACACACACTGATACACACACACACACTGACACACACACACACTGATACACACACACACACTGATACACACACACACAGATACACGCGCACACTCTGATATGCACACAAACACTGATACAGACACACTCACTGATACACACACACACATTGATACACGAGCACACACACTGATACACGAGCACACACTGATACACGTGCACACACACTGAAACTCGCGCACACTCTGATACACGCGCACAGACTGATACACACGCACACACTGATACACGCGCACACACTGATACACGAGCACACACTGATACACACACACACACTGATACACACACACACACTGATACACACACACACACAGCCACTGATACACGAGCACACACACTGATACACACACACACTGATTCACGTGCACACGCACTGATACACGCGCACACTCTGATACACGCGCACAGACTGATTCACGCGCACACACTGATACACGCGCACTCACTGATACACGAGCACACACACTGATACACACACACACACTGATACACACACACACACTGTTACACGCGCACACACACAGATACACACACACTGACACGCGTGCACACTCACTGATACACACACACACCCTGATACTCGAGCACACACACTGATACACACACACACACACACTGACACACACACACACACACACACACACACTGATACACACACACACACACACTGATACACACACACACACTGATACACGAGCACACACACTGATACGCACACACACACACTGATACACACACACACACACACTGATACACGAGCACACACACTGATACACGAGCACACACACTGATACACACGCACACACACTGATACACGAGCACACACACTGATACACACGCACACACACTGATACACACACACACACTGACACACACACACACACTGATACACACACACACACTGATACACGCGCACACACTGATATGCACACACACTGATACAGACACACTCACTGATACACACACACACATTGATACACGAGCACACAAACTGATACACGAGCACACACACTGATATACACACACACACACTGATACACACACACACACTGATGCACGCGCACACACACTGATACACGAGCACACACACTGATACACACGCACACACACAGATACACACACACACACACACAGACACACACACACACACTGATACACACACACACACACTGATACGCACACACACAGCCACTGATACACACACACACTGATTCACGCGCACACACACTGATACACATACACACACACACACGCTGATACACACACACACACACACTGATACACACACCCACACACTGATACACGAGCACACACACTGATACACGTGCACACACACTGATACACGCGGACAGACTGATACACACGCACAGACTGATACACACACACACACTGATACACGAGCACACACACTGATACACACACACACACACTGATACACACGCTCACACACTGATACACGAGCACACACACTGATACACGAGCACACACTGATACACACACACACATTGATACACACACACACAGCCACTGAAACACACACACACACTCTGATACACGCGCACACACACTGATACACACACTCACACACACACACACGCTGATATACACACACACAGAGATACACACACCCACACCCTGATACACGAGCACACACACTGATACACATACACACACACACACACTGATACACACACCCACACACTGATACACGAGCACACACACTGATACACACACACACACTGATACGCACACACTGATACACATACAAACACTGATACACGAGCACACACACTGATACACACACACACTGATACACACACACACACTGAAGCACGCGCACACACACTGATACACGAGCACACACACTGATACACACGCACACACACTGATAAGCACACACACACACACAGATACAAACACACACTGATACACACACACACACGCACACACTGATACACACACACACACAGCCACTGATACACACACACACACACACACACACACTGATACACGCGCACACACACTGATACACGAGCACACACACACGCACGCTGATACACACACACACTGATACACACACCCACACACTGATACACGAGCACACACACTGATACACGTGCACACACACTGATACACGCGGACACACTGATACACACGCACAGACTGATACACACGCACACACTGATACACGCGCACACACTGATACATGCGCACACACACTGATACACACACACACACTGATACACACACACACACTGAAACACACACACACACTGATACACGAGCACACACACTGATACACACACATATACACTGATACACACACACACACACTGATACACACACATATACACTGATACACACACCCACACTGATACACGCGCACACACACAGATACACACACACACACACACTGATACTCGCGCACCCACACTGATACCCACACACACACAGATACACACACACACTGATACACACACACACACTGATACACACACACACACACTGATGCACACACACACACTTATACACGAGCACACACACTGATACACACACACACACACTGATACACACGCACACACACTGATACACGCGCACACTCTGATACACGCGCACAGACTCATACACGCGCACTCACTGATAGACAGCGCACACACTGATACACGACAAACACACTGATACACACACACACACACTGATACACACACACACACACACTGATACACGCGCACACACACTGATACACACACACACACTGACACGCGCGCACACACAGTGATACACAGACACACACACTGATACACACACACACATACACACACACACACACACACAGATACACACACACACACTGATACACACACACACACACTGATACACACACACACACACACTGATACACACACACACTGATACACAAACACACACACTGATACACGAGCACACACACTGATACACACACACACTGATACACGTGCACACACACTGATACACGCGCACACTCTGATACATGCGCACAGACTGATACACGCGCACACACTGACACACGCGCACACACTGATACATGCGCACACACACTGATACACACACACACACTGACACGCGCGCACACACACTGATACACACACACACACACACTGATACACACACACACACACTGATACACACACACACTGATACACACACACACACACACACTGATACACACACACACTGATACACAAACACACACACACTGATACACGAGCACACACACTGATACACACACACACACTGATACACGTGCAGACACACTGATACACGCGCACACTCTGATACATGCACACAGACTGATACACGCGCACACACTGACACACGCGCACACACTGATACATGCGCACACACACTGATACACACACACACACTGACACGCGCGCACACACACTGATACACACACACACACTGATACACATACAAACACTGATACACGAGCACACACACTGATACACACACACACACTGATACACACACGCACACACATTGATACACACACACACACACAGATACACGAGCGCACACACTGATACACACACACACACTGATACACACGCACACACACTGATACACGAGCACACACACCGATACACACGCACACACACTGATACACACACACACACTGACACACACACACACACTGATACACACACACACAAACACTGATACACACACACACAGATACACTCGCACCCACTGATATGCACACAAACACTGATACAGACACACTCCGTGATACACACACACACACATTGATACACACACACACACTGATACACGAGCGCACACACTGATACACACGCACACACACTGATACACACACACACACTGACACACACACACACACTGATACACACACACACCCTGATACACACACACACAAACACTGATACACACGCACACACACTGATACACGAGCACACACACTGATACACACACATATACACTGATACACACACACACACTGATACACACACATATACACTGATACACACACACACACTGATACACGCGCACACACACAGATACACACACACACACACTGATACTCGCGCACCCACACTGATACCCACACACACACACACACTGATGCACACACACACACTTATACACGAGCACACACACTGATACACACACACACACACTGATACACACGCACACACACTGATACACGCGCACACTCTGATACACGCGCACAGACTCATACACGCGCACTCACTGATAGACAGCGCACACACTGATACACGACAAACACACTGATACACACACACACACTGATACATACACACACACTGATACACGCGCACACACACTGATACACACACACACTGACACGCGCGCACACACAGTGATACACAGACACACACACTGATACACACACACACTGATACACACACACACACACACTGATACACACACTCACACACTGATACACACACACACTGATACACACACACACACACACACTGATACACACACACACTGATACACAAACACACACACACTGATACACGAGCACACACACTGATACACACACATACACTGATACACGTGCACACACACTGATACACGCGCACACTCTGATACATGCACACAGACTGATACACGCGCACACACTGACACACGCGCACACACTGATACATGCGCACACACACTGATACACACACACACACTGACACGCGCGCACACACACTGATACACACACACACTGATACACATGCAAACACTGATACACGAGCACACACACTGATACACACACACACACTGATACACACACACATTGATACACACACACACACAGATACACGAGCGCACACACTGATACACACACACACACTGATACACACGCACACACACTGATACACGAGCACACACACTGATACACACGCACACACACTGATACACACACACACACTGACACACACACACACACACTGATACACACACACACAAACACTGATACACACACACACAGATACACTCGCACACACTGATATGCACACAAACACTGATACAGACACACTCCTTGATACACACACACACATTGATACACACACACACACTGATACACGAGCGCACACACTGATACACACGCACACACTGATACACACGCACACACACTGATACACGAGCACACACACTGATACACACGCACACACACTGATACACACACACACTGACACACACACACACACTGATACACACACACACACTGATACACACACACAGATACACGCGCACACACTGATATGCACACAAACACGGATACAGACACACTCACTGATACACACACACACATTGATACACGAGCACACACACTGATACAGGAGCACACACTGATACACGTGCACCCACACTGATACTCGCACACACTCTGATACACGCGCACAGACTGATACACGCGCACACACTGATACACGCGCACACACTGTTACACGAGCACCCACACTGATACACACACACACACTGATACACACACACACATAGATACACGCGCACACACACTGATACACACACACACACTGACACGCGCACACACACTGATACATAGAACATAGAACATTACAGCGCAGAACAGGCCCTTCGGCCCACGATGTTGCACCGACCAGTTAAAAAAAAAAACTGTGACCCTCCAACCTAAACCAATTTCTTTTCGTCCATGAACCTATCTACGGATCTCTTAAACGCCCCCAAACTAGGCGCATTTACTACTGATGCTGGCAGGGCATTCCAATCCCTCACCACCCTCTGGGTAAAGAACCTACCCCTGACATCGGTTCTATAACTACCCCCCCTCAATTTAAAGCCATGCCCCCTCGTGCTGGATTTCTCCATCAGAGGAAAAAGGCTATCACTATCCACCCTATCTAAACCTCTAATCATCTTATATGTTTCAATAAGATCCCCTCTTAGCCGCCGCCTTTCCAGCGAAAACAATCCCAAATCCCTCAGCCTCTCCTCATAGGATCTCCCCTCTATACCAGGCAACATCCTGGTAAACCTCCTCTGCACCCTCTCCAAAGCCTCCACATCCTTCCTGTAATGTGGGGACCAGAACTGCACACAGTACTCCAAGTGCGGCCGCACC
This sequence comes from Mustelus asterias, assembly GCF_964213995.1. Lineage (NCBI taxonomy): Eukaryota > Metazoa > Chordata > Chondrichthyes > Carcharhiniformes > Triakidae > Mustelus > Mustelus asterias. Next base: position 46,146,829 of record NC_135822.1, on the reverse strand, counting down.
AGAGTTGTGTACAGTTGCAACATAACGCTACGACTCCTAAATTCAATCCCCCTACCAATAAACGCCAAGACACCATATGCCTTCTTAACAACCTTATCTACTTGATTCCCAACTTTCAGGGATCTATGCACACATACACCTAGATCCCTCTGCTCCTCCACACTATTCAAAGTCCTCCCGTTAGCCCTATACTCAACACATCTGTTATTCCTACCAAAGTGAATTACCTCACACTTCTCCGCATTAAACTCCATCCGCCACCTCTCGGCCCAACTTTGCAACCTGTCTAAGTCTTCCTGCAAACTACGACACCCTTCCTCACTGTCTACCACACCACCGACTTTGGTGTCATCAGCAAATTTGCTAATCCACCCAACTATACCCTCATCCAGATCATTAATAAATATTACAAACAGCAGTGGCCCCAAAACAGATCCCTGAGGTACACCACTTGTAACCGCACTCCATGATGAATATTTACTATCAACCACCACCCTCTGTTTCCTATCCGCTAGCCAATTCCTGATCCAATTTCCTAGATCACCCCCAATCCCATACATCTGCATTTTCTGCAGAAGCCTACCATGGTGAACCTTATCAAACGCCTTACTAAAATCCATATATACCACGTCCACTGCCTTGCCCCCATCCACCTCCTTGGTCACTTTCTCAAAAAACTCAATAAGGTTAGTAAGGCACGACCTACCTGCCACAAAACCATGCTGACTATCACCTATCAATTCATTACTCTCCAAATAACTATAAATCCTATCCCTTATAATTTTTCCAACATCTTGCCGACAACAGAAGTGAGACTCACCGGTCTATAATTCCCGGGGAAGTCTCTGTTCCCCTTCTTAAACAATGGGACAACATTCGCTAACCTCCAATCTTCTGGTACTATACCAGAGGCCAACGACGACCTGAAGATCAGAGCCAGAGGCTCTGCAATCACTTCTCTTGCCTCCCAGAGAATCCTTGGATAAATCCCATCCGGACCAGGGGATTTATCTATTTTCAGACCCTCCAGAATATCCTGCACATCCTCCTTATCAACTGTAATACTGTCTATTCTACTCCCTTGCAACCCAGTGTCCTCCTCAGCTATATTCATGTCCCCTTGCGTGAACACCGAAGAGAAATATTGGTTCAATGCTTCACCAATCTCCTCCGGTTCCACACATAACTTCCCTCTGCCATCTATAACTGGCCCTAAACTTGCCCTAACCAACCTTCTGTTCTTGACATACCTATAGAACGCCTTAGGATTCTCTTTAACCCTATCCGCCAAAGTCTTCTCATGTCCCCTTTTAGCCCTTCTAAGCTCGCTCTTCAACTCCCTCTTAGCCAATCTAAAGCTTTCTAGTGCACTACCCGAGTGCTCACGTCTCATCCGAACATAAGCCTCCTTTTTCTTTTTAACCAACAAAGAAACTTTTTTGGTGCACCACGGTTCCCTAGCCCTACCAATTCCTCCTTGCCTGACAGGGACATACCTATCACAGACTCGCAGTAGCTGCTCCTTGAAAAAACTCCACATGTCGGACGTTCCCAGTCCCTGTAATCTCCTAGTCCAACCTATGTTTCCTAATTCTCTCCTAATAGCCTCATAATTACCCTTCCCCCAGCTAGAACCATTGGCCCGAGGTTCATGCCTATCCCTTTCCATCACTAAGGTGAACGTAACCGAATTGTGGTCACTATCACCAAAATGCACACCAACTTCCAAGTCTAGCACCTGGTCTGGCTCATTTCCCAGCACCAGATCCAATATAGCCTCACCTCTAGTTGGCCTGTCTACATACTGAGTCAAAAAACCTTCCTGCACGCTTTGAACAAAAACTGACCCCTCTAACGAGCTAGAGCTATAACAATTCCAGTCAATATTAGTCAAGTTAAAATCCCCCATAACAATTGCCCTATTACTTTCACTCCTAAGCAGGATTGACTCCGCAATCCTTTCCTCAACCTCTCTAGAACTTTTAGGAGGTCTATAAAAGACTCCCAACAGGGTGACCTCTCCTCTCCTATTTCTAATCTCCGCCCATACTACCTCAACAGATAAGTCAACATCAAACCTCCTCTCTGACACTGTGATACAATCTCTGACCAATAATGCTACCCCTCCCCCTCTTCTACCTCCTTCCCTACTTCGACTAAAACATTTGAACCCCGGGACCTGCAGCATCCATTCCTGCCCCTGCTCTATCCATGTCTCTGAAATAGCCACAACATCGAAGTCCCAGGTACTGATCCACGCTGCAAGTTCACCCACTTTATTGCGAATACTCCTGGCATTGAAGTATACACATTTCAAACCCTGCTCCACCCCACCTCTGCAATGCCGTGCATTGCAGTCCCCATCCATGCATCCCTCACTTTCAGCCCCACTACTCAGGATCCCTCCCCCCCCCCCGAATCAGTTTAAACCTCCCTGCATGGCCTTAGCAAATTTACCCCCCAGGATATTGGTCCCCTTCTGATTAAGGTGTAGACCATCCTTCTCATAGAGGTCACACCTTCCCCAGTACGAGCCCCAATTGCTTAAGTACCTGAACCCCTCCCTCCTGCACCATCCCCTCAGCCATGAATTCAAACCTTCCCTCTCCCTATTCCTCTCTAAACTATCCCGTGGTACAGGCAAGAGTCCAGAGATAACCACTCTGTCAGTCTTGGCCTTTAGTTTCCACCCCAACTCCATAAATCCCTGCCTAATATCCCCTTCCCCTATCTTCCCTATGTCGTGTGTCCCCACATGTACAATAACTTGTGGTTTATCTCCCTCCCCCCTAAGAGTCCTGAATACCCTGTCAGACACATCCCGGACCCCAGCCCCTGGTAGGCAACACACCAACCCTGAGTCCCTACCTTTAGTTCCGACCCTCCTATCTGTCTCCTTAATTGTGGAGTCCCCAATCACAAGGCCCAGTCTTTTACAGCCCCTAACCACCTGAGCTTTCTCACTCGGCTCACCCCCAGAGATCTGCTCTCTATGCTCAGTTGATTCCTCCTCAACTGTAGCCTCCAGCACCGAAAACCTATTATGGAGGGGAACCGCCCCAGGGGATTGTCTTCCCGATTGCTTCTTACCCCTCCTCCTGGCATTGACCCAAGCCTCATTTCTAGGAGTTACTATTTCTCTATAACTCCTATCAACTTCCACCTCCGCCTCCCGAATTATGCGGAGTTCCTCTACCTCCCCCTCCAGCTCCTTTACACGCTCCTCCAGAAGCTGCAATCTAATGCACTTCTTACAACTAAAATCTCCTGAAACACTACTGGATTTCCTCACCACATACATCCCACAGGAGATGCAGCATACTGCCTGAACTGCCATCCCTGAAGCCATTACCAGCAAGAAAAAAAGAAAAAACAAAAAATGATACAGACACACACACTGATACACACGCACACACACTGATACACACACACACACTGACACACACACACACTGATACACACACACACACTGATACACACACACACAGATACACGTGCACACTCTGAAATGCACACAAACACTGATACAGACACACTCACTGATACACACACACACATTGATACACGAGCACACACACTGATACACGCGCACACACACTGATACACACACACACTGATACACACACAAACACTGATACAGACACACTCACTGATACACACACACACATTGATACACACACACAGATACACGAGCGCACACACTGATACACACACACACACTGATACACACGCACACACACTGATACACGAGCACACACACTGATACACACGCACACACACTGATACACACACACACACTGACACACACACACACTGATACACACACACACACTGATACACACACACACAGATACACGCGCACACTCTGATATGCACACAAACACTGATACAGACACACTCACTGATACACACACACACATTGATACACGAGCACACACACTGATACACGAGCACACACTGATACACGTGCACACACACTGAAACTCGCGCACACTCTGATACACGCGCACAGACTGATACACGCGCACACACTGATACACGCGCACACACTGATACACGAGCACACACTGATACACACACACACACTGATACACACACACACACTGATACACACACACACACAGCCACTGATACACGAGCACACACACTGATACACACACACACTGATTCACGTGCACACGCACTGATACACGCGCACACTCTGATACACGCGCACAGACTGATTCACGCGCACACACTGATACACGCGCACTCACTGATACACGAGCACACACACTGATACACACACACACACTGATACACACACACACACACACTGTTACACGCGCACACACACAGATACACACACACTGACACGCGTGCACACTCACTGATACACACACACACCCTGATACTCGAGCACACACACTGATACACACACACACACACACTGACACACACACACACACACACACACTGATACACACACACACACACACTGATACACACACACACACACTGATACACGAGCACACACACTGATACGCACACACACACACTGATACACACACACACACTGATACACGAGCACACACACTGATACACGAGCACACACACTGATACACACGCCCACACACTGATACACGAGCACACACACTGATACACACGCACACACACTGATACACACACACACACTGACACACACACACACACTGATACACACACACACACTGATACACGCGCACACACTGATATGCACACACACTGATACAGACACACTCACTGATACACACACACATTGATACACGAGCACACAAACTGATACACGAGCACACACACTGATATACACACACACACACTGATACACACACACACACTGATGCACGCGCACACACACTGATACACGAGCACACACACTGATACACACGCACACACACAGATACACACACACACACACAGACACACACACACACACTGATACACACACACACACACTGATACGCACACACACAGCCACTGATACACACACACACTGATACACGCGCACACACACTGATACACATACACACACACACACGCTGATACACACACACACACACTGATACACACACCCACACACTGATACACGAGCACACACACTGATACACGTGCACACACACTGATACACGCGGACAGACTGATACACACGCACAGACTGATACACACACACACACTGATACACGAGCACACACACTGATACACACACACACACACTGATACACACGCTCACACACTGATACACGAGCACACACACTGATACACGAGCACACACACTGATACACACACACACATTGATACACACACACACAGCCACTGAAACACACACACACACTCTGATACACGCGCACACACACTGATACACACACTCACACACACACACACGCTGATATACACACACACACAGATACACACACCCACACCCTGATACACGAGCACACACACTGATACACATACACACACACACACTGATACACACACCCACACACTGATACACGAGCACAAACACTGATACACGTGCACACACCCTGATACACGCGGACACACTGATACACACGCACAGACTGATACACACACACACACTGATACACGAGCACACACACTGATACACACACACACACTGATACACACACACACAGCCACTGAAACACACACACACACACTCTGATACACGCGCACACACACTGATACACACACTCACACACACACACACGCTGATACACACACACACAGATACACACACCCACACCCTGATACACGAGCACACACACTGATACTCGTGCACACACACTGATACACTCAGACACACTGATACACGCGCACAGACTGATACACGCGCACACACTGAATCACGCGCACACACTGATACACGGGCACACACACTGATACACACACACAGACTGATACACACACACTGATACACGAGCACACACACTGATACACACACACACACTGATACACACACACACAGCCACTGAAACACACACACACACACTCTGATACACGCGCACACACACTGATACACACACTCACACACACACACACACGCTGATGCACACACACACAGATACACACACCCACACCCTGATACACGAGCACACACACTGATACTCGTGCACACACACTGATACACTCAGACACACTGATACACGCGCACAGACTGATACACGCGCACACACTGAATCACGCGCACACACTGATACACGGGCACACACACAGATACACACACACACACACACACTGATACACACACACACTGATACACACACACACACACTGATACACACACACACACTGATACACACACCCACACACTGATACACGAGCACACACACTGATACACACACACACACACTGATACACGTGCACACACACTGATACACGCGCACACTCTGATACACGCGCACAGACTGATACACGCGCACACACTGATACACGCGCACACACTGATACATGAGCACAGACACTGATACACACACACACACACACTGATACACACGCACACACACACACTGACACGGGCGCACACACACTGATACACACACACACTGATACACACACACACACTGATACACACACACACACACTGATACGCTCACACTGATACACACACACTGATACAAACGCTCACACACTGATACACGAGCACACACACTGATACACGAGCACACACACTGATACACACACACACATTGATACACACACACACAGCCACTGAAACACACACACACACTCTGATACACGCGCACACACACTGATACACACACTCACACACACACACACACGCTGATATACACACACACAGATACACACACCCACACCCTGATACACGAGCACACACAGTGATACACATACACACACACACACTGATACACACACCCACACACTGATACACGAGCACAAACACTGATACACGTGCACACACCCTGATACACGCGGACACACTGATACACACGCACAGACTGATACACACACACACACTGATACACGAGCACACACACTGATACACACACACACACTGATACACACACACACAGCCACTGAAACACACACACACACACTCTGATACACGCGCACACACACTGATACACACACTCACACACACACACACGCTGATACACACACACACAGATACACACACCCACACCCTGATACACGAGCACACACACTGATACTCGTGCACACACACTGATACACTCAGACACACTGATACACGCGCACAGACTGATACACGCGCACACACTGAATCACGCGCACACACTGATACACGGGCACACACACTGATACACACACACAGACTGATACACACACACACACTGATACACGAGCACACACACTGATACACACACACACACTGATACACACACACACAGCCACTGAAACACACACACACACACTCTGATACACGCGCACACACACTGATACACACACTCACACACACACACACGCTGATACACACACACACAGATACACACACCCACACCCTGATACACGAGCACACACACTGATACTCGTGCACACACACTGATACACTCAGACACACTGATACACGCGCACAGACTGATACACGCGCACACACTGAATCACGCGCACACACTGATACACGGGCACACACACTGATACACACACACACACACACACTGATACACACACACACTGATACACACACACACACACTGATACACACACACACATTGATACACACACACACAGCCACTGAAACACACACACACACTCTGATACACGCGCACACACACTGATACACACACTCACACACACACACACGCTGATATACACACACACACAGATACACACACCCACACCCTGATACACGAGCACACACACTGATACACATACACACACACACACTGATACACACACCCACACACTGATACACGAGCACAAACACTGATACACGTGCACACACCCTGATACACGCGGACACACTGATACACACGCACAGACTGATACACACACACACACTGATACACGAGCACACACACTGATACACACACACACACTGATACACACACACACAGCCACTGAAACACACACACACACACTCTGATACACGCGCACACACACTGATACACACACTCACACACACGCTGATACACACACACACAGATACACACACCCACACCCTGATACACGAGCACACACACTGATACTCGTGCACACACACTGATACACTCAGACACACTGATACACGCGCACAGACTGATACACGCGCACACACTGAATCACGCGCACACACTGATACACGGGCACACACACTGATACACACACACAGACTGATACACACACACACACTGATACACGAGCACACACACTGATACACACACACACACTGATACACACACACACAGCCACTGAAACACACACACACACACTCTGATACACGCGCACACACACTGATACACACACTCACACACACACACACGCTGATACACACACACACAGATACACACACCCACACCCTGATACACGAGCACACACACTGATACTCGTGCACACACACTGATACACTCAGACACACTGATACACGCGCACAGACTGATACACGCGCACACACTGAATCACGCGCACACACTGATACACGGGCACACACACTGATACACACACACACACACACACTGATACACACACACACTGATACACACACACACACACTGATACACACACACACACTGATACACACACCCACACACTGATACACGAGCACACACACTGATACACACACACACACTGATACACGTGCACACACACTGATACACGCGCACACTCTGATACACGCGCACAGACTGATACACGCGCACACACTGATACACGCGCACACACTGATACACGAGCACAGACACTGATACACACACACACTGATACACACGCACACACACACACTGACACGGGCGCACACACACTGATACACACACACACTGATACACACACACACACTGATACACACACACACACACTGATACACACGCACTGATACACACACACACTGATACACGCGCACACACTAATACACACACACACGCTGATACACGAGCACACACACTGATACACACACACACACTGATACGCACACACACACACACCGATACACACACACACACACTGATACACGAGCACACACACTGATACACACACACACTGATACACGCGCACACACACTGATACACGAGCACACACACTGATACACACGCACACTGATACACACACACACACTGATGCACACACACACACTGACACACGCGTACACACTGATATGCACACACACACACTGATACAGACACACTCACTGATACACACACACACATTGATACACGAGCACACACACTGATACACGAGCACACACACTGAAACACGAGCACACACACTGATACACACGCACACACACTTATATACACACACACAGATACACACACACTGATACACACACACACACACTGATACACACACACACAGCCACTAATACACACACACACACACACACACTGATACACGCGCACACACACTGATACACACACTCACACACACGCTGATACACACACACACAGATACACACACCCACACCCTGATACACGAGCACACACACTGATACACGTGCACACACACTGATACACGCAGACACACTGATGCACGCGCACAGACTGATACACGCGCACAAACTGATACACGCGCACACACTGATACAAGAGCACACACACTGATACACACACACGCAGATACACACAGACACACTGATACCCGCGCACACACACTGAAACACACACACAGACTGATACGCGCGCACACACACTGATACACACACACACTGATACACACACACACTGATACACACACACACACACACTGATACACACACACACACTGATACACACAGACGCACTGATACACGCGCAAACACACTGATACACACACACACACTGATACGCGCGCACAAACACTGATACACACACACACACACACTGATACACACACACACTGATACACACACACACACACACTGATACACACACACACACACTGATGCACACACACACTGATACACACACACACACACTGATACACACACACACACACTGATACACACACCCACACACTGATTCACGAGCACACACACTGATACACGCGCACACTCTGATACACGCGCACAGACTGATACACGCGCACACACTGATACACGCGCACACACTGATACAAGAGCACACACACTGATACACACGCTCACACACTGATACACACACACACACACTGATACACACACACACACACTGATACACGCGCACAGACTGATACACGCGCACGCACTGATACACGCGCACACACTGATACACGAGCACACACACTGATACACACGCTCACACACTGATACACACACACACACTGATACACACACACACACTGATACACGAGCACACACACTGATACCCACACACACACACTGATAGACACACACACACACTGATACACGAGCACACACACTGATACACGAGCACACACACTGATACACACGCACACACACTGATACACGAGCACACACACTGATACACACGCACACACACTGATACACACACACACACTGACACACACACACACTGATTCACACACACACACTGATACACGCGCACACACTGATATGCACACACACTGATACAGACACACTCACTGATACACACACACACATTGATACACGAGCACACACACTGATACACGAGCACACACACTGATATATACACACACACTGATACACACACACACTGAAGCACGCGCACACACACTGATACACGCGCACACACACTGATACACGAGCACACACACTGATACACACGCACACACACTGATACACACACACACACACACAGATACACACACACACTGATACACACACACACACTGATACACACACACATAGCCACTGATACACACACACACACTGATACACGCGCACACACACTGATACACGAGCACACACACACACACGCTGATACACACACACACACTGATACACACACCCACACACTGATACACGAGCACACACACTGATACACGTGCACACACACTGATACACGCGGACACACTGATACACACGCACAGACTGATACACACGCACACACTGATACACGCACACACACTGATACATGCGCACACACACTGATACACACACACACACTGATACACACACACACACTGAAACACACACACACACTGATACACGAGCACACACACTGATACACACACACACACACACACACTGATACACACACACTGATACACATACAAACACTGATACACGAGCACACACACTGATACACACACACACACACTGATACACACACATATACACTGATACACACACACACACACTGATACACGCGCACACACACAGATACACACACACACACACTGATACTCGCGCACCCACACTGATACCCACACACACACAGATACACACACACACTGATTCACACACACACACACACACTGATACACACACACACACACACTGATACACACACACACACTGAGACACACAGACACACTGATACACGCGCAAACACACTGATACACACACACACTGATACGCGCGCACAAACACTGATACACACACACACACACTGATACACACACACACTGATACACACACACACACACACACACTGATACACACACACACACACTGATGCACACACACACTGATACACACACACACACACTGATACACACACACACACACTGATACACACACCCACACACTGATTCACGAGCACACACACTGATACACGCGCACACTCTGATACACGCGCACAGACTGATACACGCGCACACACTGATACACGCGCACACACTGATACAAGAGCACACACACTGATACACACGCTCACACACTGATACACACACACACACACTGATACACACACACACACACTGATACACGCGCACAGACTGATACACGCGCACGCACTGATACACGCGCACACACTGATACACGAGCACACACACTGATACACACGCTCACACACTGATACACACACACACTGATACACACACACACACTGATACACGAGCACACACACTGATACCCACACACACACACTGATAGACACACACACACACTGATACACGAGCACACACACTGATACACGAGCACACACACTGATACACACGCACACACACTGATACACGAGCACACACACTGATACACACGCACACACACTGATACACACACACACACTGACACACACACACACTGATTCACACACACACACTGATACACGCGCACACACTGATATGCACACACACTGATACAGACACGCTCACTGATACACACACACACATTGATACACGAGCACACACACTGATACACGAGCACACACATTGATATACACACACACACTGATACACACACACACTGAAGCACGCGCACACACACTGATACACGCGCACACACACTGATACACGAGCACACACACTGATACACACGCACACACACTGATACACACACACACACAGATACACACACACACTGATACACACACACACACACTGATACACACACACATAGCCACTGATACACACACACACACACACACTGATACACGCGCACACACACTGATACACGAGCACACACACACACACGCTGATACACACACACACACTGATACACACACCCACACACTGATACACGAGCACACACACTGATACACGTGCACACACACTGATACACGCGGACACACTGATACACACGCACAGACTGATACACACGCACACACTGATACACGCGCACACACTGATACATGCGCACACACACTGATACACACACACACACTGATACACACACACACACTGAAACACACACACACACTGATACACGAGCACACACACTGATACACACACACACACACACACACTGATACACACACACTGATACACATACAAACACTGATACACGAGCACACACACTGATACACACACACTGATACTCGCGCACCCACACTGATACCCACACACACACAGATACACACACACACTGATTCACACACACACACACACTGATACACACACACACACTGATGCACACACACACACTTATACACGAGCACACACACTGATACACACACACACACTGATACACACGCACACACACTGATACACGAGCACACACACTGATACACGCGCACACTCTGATACACGCGCACAGACCCATACACGCGCACTCACTGATGGACAGCGCACACACTGATACACGACAAACACACTGATACACACACACACACACTGACACACACACACACACAGTGATACACGCGCACACACACTGATACACACACACACACTGATACACACACACACACACAGATACACACACAGACTGATACACAAACACACACACACTGATACACGAGCACACACACTGATACACACACACACACTGATACACGTGCGCACAGACTGATACACGCGCACACACTGACACACGCGCACACACTGATACATGCGCACACACACTGATACACACACACACACTGACACGCGCGCACACACACTGATACACACACACACACTGATACACATACAAACACTGATACACGAGTACACACACTGATACACACACACACTGATACACACACACACATTGATACACACACACACACTGATACACGAGCGCACACACTGATACACACACACACTGATACACACGCACACACACTGATACACGAGCACACACACTGATACACACGCACACACACTGATACACACACACACACTGACACACACACACACACTGATACACACACACACAAACACTGATACACACACAGATACACTCGCACACACTGATATGCACACAAACACTGATACAGGCACACTCACTGATACACACACACACATTGATACACACACACACTGATACACGAGCGCACACACTGATACACACACACACACACTGATACACGAGCACACACACTGATACCCACACACACACTGATACACACACACACACACACTGATACACGAGCACACACACTGATACACGAGCACACACACTGATACACACGCACACACACTGATACACGAGCACACACACTGATACACACGCACACACACTGATACACACACACACACTGACACACACACACACTGATTCACACACACACACTGATACACGCGCACACACTGATATGCACACACACTGATACAGACACACTCACTGATACACACACACACATTGATACACGAGCACACACACTGATACACGAGCACACACACTGATATACACACACACACTGATACACACACACACTGAAGCACGCGCACACACACTGATACACGAGCACACACACTGATACACACGCACACACTGATACACACACACACAGATACACACACACACTGATACACACACACACACACTGATACACACACACATAGCCACTGATACACACACACACACTGATACACGCGCACACACACTGATACACGAGCACACACACACACACGCTGATACACACACACACACTGATACACACACCCACACACTGATACACGAGCACACACACTGATACAGGTGCACACACACTGATACACGCGGACACACTGATACACACGCACAGACTGATACACACGCACACACTGGTACACGCGCACACACTGATACATGCGCACACACACTGATACACACACACACACTGATACACACACACACACTGAAACACACACACACACTGATACACGAGCACACACACTGATACACATACAAACACTGATACACGAGCACACACACTGATACACACACACACACTGATACACACACATATACACTGATACGCACACACACACTGATACACGCGCACACACACAGATACACACACACACACACACTGATACACACACACACACAGCCACTGATACACACACACACACACACACACACTGATACACGCGCACACACACTGATACACACACTCACACACACGCTGATACACACACACAGAGATACACACACCCACACCCTGATACACGAGCACACACACTGATACACGTGCACACACACTGATACACGCAGACACACTGATGCACGCGCACAGACTGATACACGCGCACAAACTGATACACGCGCACACACTGATACAAGAGCACACACACTGATACACACACACACACGCAGATACACACAGACACACTGATACACGCGCACACACACTGATACACACACACAGACTGATACGCGCGCACACACACTGATACACACACACACTGATACACACACACACTGATACACACACACACACACACTGATACACACAGACACACTGATACACACAGACACACTGATACACGCGCAAACACACTGATACACACACACACACTGATACGCGCGCACAAACACTGATACACACACACACACACTGATACACACACACACTGATACACACACACACACACACACACACTGATACACACACACACACACTGATGCACACACACACTGATACACACACACACACACTGATACACACACACACACACTGATACACACACCCACACACTGATTCACGAGCACACACACTGATACACGCGCACACTCTGATACACGCGCACAGACTGATACACGCGCACACACTGATACACGCGCACACACTGATACAAGAGCACACACACTGATACACACGCTCACACACTGATACACACACACACACACTGATACACACACACACACACTGATACACGCGCACAGACTGATACACGCGCACGCACTGATACACGCGCACACACTGATACACGAGCACACACACTGATACACACGCTCACACACTGATACACACACACACACACTGATACACACACACACACTGATACACGAGCACACACACTGATACCCACACACACACACTGATAGACACACACACACACTGATACACGAGCACACACACTGATACACGAGCACACACACTGATACACACGCACACACACTGATACACGAGCACACACACTGATACACACGCACACACACTGATACACACACACACACTGACACACACACACACTGATTCACACACACACACTGATACACGCGCACACACTGATATGCACACACACTGATACAGACACACTCACTGATACACACACACACATTGATACACGAGCACACACACTGATACACGAGCACACACACTGATACACACACACACACTGAAGCACGCGCACACACACTGAAGCACGCGCACACACACTGATACACGAGCACAGACACTGATACACACGCACACACACTGATACACACACACACACACAGATACACACACACACTGATACACACACACACACACTGATACACACACACATAGCCACTGATACACACACACACACACACACACACTGATACACGCGCACACACACTGATACACGAGCACACACACACACACGCTGATACACACACACACACTGATACACACACCCACACACTGATACACACACATATACACTGATACGCACACACACACTGATACACGCGCACACACACAGATACACACACACACACACACTGATACACACACACACACAGCCACTGATACACACACACACACACACACACACTGATACACGCGCACACACACTGATACACACACTCACACACACGCTGATACACACACACAGAGATACACACACCCACACCCTGATACACGAGCACACACACTGATACACGTGCACACACACTGATACACGCAGACACACTGATGCACGCGCACAGACTGATACACGCGCACAAACTGATACACGCGCACACACTGATACAAGAGCACACACACTGATACACACACACACACGCAGATACACACAGACACACTGATACACGCGCACACACACTGATACACACACACAGACTGATACGCGCGCACACACACTGATACACACACACACTGATACACACACACACTGATACACACACACACACACACTGATACACACAGACACACTGATACACACAGACACACTGATACACGCGCAAACACACTGATACACACACACACACTGATACGCGCGCACAAACACTGATACACACACACACACACTGATACACACACACACTGATACACACACACACACACACACACACTGATACACACACACACACACTGATGCACACACACACTGATACACACACACACACACTGATACACACACACACACACTGATACACACACCCACACACTGATTCACGAGCACACACACTGATACACGCGCACACTCTGATACACGCGCACAGACTGATACACGCGCACACACTGATACACGCGCACACACTGATACAAGAGCACACACACTGATACACACGCTCACACACTGATACACACACACACACACTGATACACACACACACACACTGATACACGCGCACAGACTGATACACGCGCACGCACTGATACACGCGCACACACTGATACACGAGCACACACACTGATACACACGCTCACACACTGATACACACACACACACACTGATACACACACACACACTGATACACGAGCACACACACTGATACCCACACACACACACTGATAGACACACACACACACTGATACACGAGCACACACACTGATACACGAGCACACACACTGATACACACGCACACACACTGATACACGAGCACACACACTGATACACACGCACACACACTGATACACACACACACACTGACACACACACACACTGATTCACACACACACACTGATACACGCGCACACACTGATATGCACACACACTGATACAGACACACTCACTGATACACACACACACATTGATACACGAGCACACACACTGATACACGAGCACACACACTGATACACACACACACACTGAAGCACGCGCACACACACTGAAGCACGCGCACACACACTGATACACGAGCACAGACACTGATACACACGCACACACACTGATACACACACACACACACAGATACACACACACACTGATACACACACACACACACTGATACACACACACATAGCCACTGATACACACACACACACACACACACACTGATACACGCGCACACACACTGATACACGAGCACACACACACACACGCTGATACACACACACACACTGATACACACACCCACACACTGATACACGAGCACACACACTGATACACGTGCACACACACTGATACACGCGGACACACTGATACACACGCACAGACTGATACACGCGCACACACTGATACATGCGCACACACACTGATACACACACACACACTGATACACACACACGCACTGAAACACACACACACACTGATACACACACACACACACACTGATACACACACACACACACACTGATACACACACACTGATACACATACAAACACTGATACACGAGCACACACACTGATACACACACACACACTGATACACACACATATACACTGATACACACACACACACTGATACACGCGCACACACACAGATACACACACACACACACTGATACTCGCGCACCCACACTGATACCCACACACACACAGATACACACACACACTGATACACACACACACACACACTGATACACACACACACACAGCCACTGATACACACACACACACACACACACTGATACACGCGCACACACACTGATACACACACTCACACACACGCTGATACACACACACAGAGATACACACACCCACACCCTGATACACGAGCACACACACTGATACACGTGCACACACACTGATACACGCAGACACACTGATGCACGCGCACAGACTGATACACGCGCACAAACTGATACACGCGCACACACTGATACAAGAGCACACACACTGATACACACACACACACTGATACACGCGCAAACACACTGATACACACACACACACTGATACGCGCGCACAAACACTGATACACACACACACACACACTGATACACACACACACTGATACACACACACACACTGATACACACACACACACTGATGCACACACACACTGATACACACACACACACACTGATACACACACACACACACTGATACACACACCCACACACTGATTCACGAGCACACACACTGATACACGCGCACACTCTGATACACGCGCACAGACTGATACACGCGCACACACTGATACAAGAGCACACACACTGATACACACGCTCACACACTGATACACACACACACACACTGATACACACACACACACACTGATACACGCGCACAGACTGATACACGCGCACGCACTGATACACGCGCACACACTGATACACGAGCACACACACTGATACACACGCTCACACACTGATACACACACACACACACTGATACACACACACACACTGATACACGAGCACACACACTGATACCCACACACACACACTGATAGACACACACACACACTGATACACGAGCACACACACTGATACACGAGCACACACACTGATACACACGCACACACACTGATACACGAGCACACACACTGATACACACGCACACACACTGATACACACACACACACTGACACACACACACACTGATTCACACACACACACTGATACACGCGCACACACTGATATGCACACACACTGATACAGACACACTCACTGATACACACACACACATTGATACACGAGCACACACACTGATACACGAGCACACACACTGATACACACACACACACTGAAGCACGCGCACACACACTGAAGCACGCGCACACACACTGATACACGAGCACACACACTGATACACACGCACACACACTGATACACACACACACACACACAGATACACACACACACTGATACACACACACACACACTGATACACACACACATAGCCACTGATACACACACACACACACACACACACTGATACACGCGCACACACACTGATACACGAGCACACACACACACACGCTGATACACACACACACACTGATACACACACCCACACACTGATACACGAGCACACACACTGATACACGTGCACACACACTGATACACGCGGACACACTGATACACACGCACAGACTGATACACGCGCACACACTGATACATGCGCACACACACTGATACACACACACACACTGATACACACACACGCACTGAAACACACACACACACTGATACACGAGCACACACACTGATACACACACACACACACACACACTGATACACACACACTGATACACATACAAACACTGATACACGAGCACACACACTGATACACACACACACACTGATACACACACATATACACTGATACACACACACACACTGATACACGCGCACACACACAGATACACACACACACACACTGATACTCGCGCACCCACACTGATACCCACACACACACAGATACACACACACACTGATACACACACACACACACACTGATACACACACACACACTGATGCACACACACACACTTACACACGAGCACACACACTGATACACACACACACACTGATACACACGCACACACACTGATACACGAGCACACACACTGATACACGCGCACACTCTGATACACGCGCACAGACTCATACACGCGCACTCACTGATGGACAGCGCACACACTGATACACGACAAACACACTGATACACACACACACACACTGACACACACACACACACACAGTGATACACGCGCACTCACACTGACACACACACACACACTGATACACACACACACAGATACACACACAGACTGATACACAAACACACACACACTGATACACGAGCACACACACTGATACACACACACACACTGATACACGTGCGCACAGACTGATACACGCGCACACACTGACACACGCGCACACACTGATACATGCGCACACACACTGATACACACACACACACTGACACGCGCGCACACACACTGATACACACACACACTGATACACATACAAACACTGATACACGAGTACACACACTGATACACACACACACTGATACACACACACACATTGATACACACACACACACTGATACACGAGCGCACACACTGATACACACACACACTGATACACACGCACACACACTGATACACACACACACACTGACACACACACACACACTGATACACACACACACAAACACTGATACACACACAGATACACTCGCACACACTGATATGCACACAATCACTGATACAGACACACTCACTGATACACACACACACATTGATACACACCCACACTGATACACGAGCGCACACACTGATACACACACACACACTGATACACACACACACACACACTGATACACACACACACACTGATACACGAGCACACACACTGATACCCACACACACACACTGATACACACACACACACACTGATACACGAGCACACACACTGATACACGAGCACACACACTGATACACACGCACACACACTGATACACGAGCACACACACTGATACACACGCACACACACTGATACACACACACACACTGACACACACACACACTGATTCACACACACACACTGATACACGCGCACACACTGATATGCACACACACTGATACAGACACACTCACTGATACACACACACACATTGATACACGAGCACACACACTGATACACGAGCACACACACTGAAGCACGCGCACACACACTGATACACGAGCACACACACTGATACACACGCACACACACTGATACACACACACACACACACACACAGATACACACACACACTGATACACACAAACACACACTGATACACACACACATAGCCACTGATACACACACACACACACTGATACACGCGCACACACACTGATACACGAGCACACACACACACACACGCTGATACACACACACACACTGATACACACACCCACACACTGATACACGAGCACACACACTGATACACGTGCACACACACTGATACACGCGGACACACTGATACACACGCACAGACTGATACACACGCACACACTGATACACGCGCACACACTGATACATGCGCACACACACTGATACACACACACACTGATACACACACACACACTGAAACACACACACACACTGATACACGAGCACGCACACTGATACACACACACACACTTATACACACACACTGATACACATACAAACACTGATACACGAGCACACACACTGATACACACACACACACTGATACACACACATATACACTGACACACACACACACACTGATACACGCGCACACACACAGATACACACACACACACACTGATACTCGCGCACCCACACTGATACCCACACACACACAGATACACACACACACTGATACACACACACACACACACACTGATACACACACACACACTGATGCACACACACACACTTATACACGAGCACACACACTGATACACACACACACACTGATACACACGCACACACACTGATACACGAGCACACACACTGATACACGCGCACACTCTGATACACGCGCACAGACTCATACACGCGCACTCACTGATGGACAGCGCACACACTGATACACGACAAACACACTGATACACACACACACACACTGACACACACACACACACACACACAGTGATACACGCGCACACACACTGACACACACACACACACTGATACACACACACACACACAGATACACACACAGACTGATACACAAACACACACACACTGATACACGAGCACACACACTGATACACACACACACACTGATACACGTGCGCACAGACTGATACACGCGCACACACTGACACACGCGCACACACTGATACATGCGCACACACACTGATACACACACACACACTGACACGCGCGCACACACACTGATACACACACACACACTGATACACATACAAACACTGATACACGAGTACACACACTGATACAAACACACACTGATACACACACACACATTGATACACACACACACACTGATACACGAGCGCACACACTGATATGCACACACACTGATACAGACACACTCACTGATACACACACACACACATTGATACACGAGCACACACACTGATACACGAGCACACACACTGATATACACACACACACTGATACACACAAACACACTGAAGCACGCGCACACACACTGATACACGAGCACACACACTGATACACACGCACACACACTGATACACACACACACACACAGATACACACACACACTGATACACACACACACACATACTGATACACACACACATAGCCACTGATACACACACACACACACACTGATACACGCGCACACACACTGATACACGAGCACACACACACACACACACACGCTGATACACACACACACACACTGATACACACACCCACACACTGATACACGAGCACACACACTGATACACGTGCACACACACTGATACACGCGGACACACTGATACACACGCACAGACTGATACACACGCACACACTGATACACGCGCACACACTGATACATGCGCACACACACTGATACACACACACACTGATACACACACACACACTGAAGCACACACACACACTGATACACGAGCACACACACTGATACACACACACACACACACACTGATACACACACACTGATACACATACAAACACTGATACACGAGCACACACACTGATACACACACACACACTGATACACACACATATACACTGAAACACACACACACACTGATTCACGCGCACACACAGATACACACACACACACACTGATACTCGCGCACCCACACTGATACCCACACACACACAGATACACACACACACTGATACACACACACACACACACACTGATACACACACACACACTGATGCACACACACACACTTATACACGAGCACACACACTGATACACACACACACACTGATACACACGCACACACACTGATACACGAGCACACACACTGATACACGAGCACACACACTGATACACGCGCACACTCTGATACACGCGCACTCACTGATGGACAGCGCACACACTGATACACGACAAACACACTGATACACACACACACACTGACACACACACACACAGTGACACACGAGCACACACACTGATACACACACACACACTGATACACACACACACACACAGATACACACACAGACTGATACACAAACACACACACACTGATACACGAGCACACACACTTATATACACACACACACTGATACACCTGCACACACACTGATACACGCGCAGACTCTGATACATGCGCACAGACTGATACACGCGCACACACTGACACACGCGCACACACTGATACATGCGCACACACCCTGATACACACACACACACTGACACGCGCGCACACACACTGATACACACACACACACACTGATACACATACAAACACTGATACACGAGTACACACACTGATACACACACACACTGATACACCCACACACATTGATACACACACACACACTGATACACACGCACACACACTGATACACGAGCACACACACTGATACACACGCACACACACTGATACACACACACACACTGACACACACACACACACTGATACACACACACAGATACACTCGCACACACTGATATGCACACAAACACTGATACAGACACACTCACTGATACACACACACACATTGATACACACACACACACTGATACACGAGCGCACACACTGATACACACACACACACACACTGATACACACACACACACACTGAAGCACGCGCACACACACTGATACACGAGCACACACACTGATACACACGCACACACACTGATACACACACACACACACACACAGATACACACACACACTGATACACACACACACACACTGATACACACACATATAGCCACTGATACACACACACACACACACACACACTGATACACGCGCACACACACTGATACACGAGCACACACACACACACACACACGCTGATACACACACACACACTGATACACACACCCACACACTTATACACGAGCACACACACTGATACACGTGCACACACACTGATACACGCGGACACACTGATACACACGCACAGACTGATACACACGCACACACTGATACACGCGCACACACTGATACATGCGCACACACACTGATACACACACACACACTGATACACACACACACACTGAAACACACACACACACTGATACACGAGCACACACACTGATACACACACACACACACACTGATACACACACACTGATACACAGACAAACACTGATACACACGCACACACACTGATACACACACACACACTGATACACACACATATACACTGATACACACACACACACTGATACACGCGCACACACACAGATACACACACACACACACTGATACTCGCGCACCCACACTGATACCCACACACACACAGATACACACACACACTGATACACACACACACACACACTGATACACACACACACACTGATGCACACACACACTTATACACGAGCACACACACTGATACACACACACACACTGATACACACGCACACACACTGATACACGAGCACACACACTGATACACGCGCCCACTCTGATACACGCGCACAGACTCATAAACGTGCACTCACTGATGGACAGCGCACACACTGATACACGACAAACACACTGATACACACACACACTGACACACACACACACACAGTGATACACGCGCACACACACTGATACACACACACACACTGATACACACACACACAGATACACACACAGACTGATACAAAAACACACACACACTGACACACGAGCACACACACTGATACACACACACACACTGATACACGAGCACACACACTGATACACACACACACACTGATACACACACATATACACTGATACACACACACACACTGATACACGCGCACACACACAGATACACACACACACACACTGATACTCGCGCACCCACATTGATACCCACACACACACAGATACACACATACACTGATACACACACACGCACACACTGATACACACACACACACTGATGCACACACACACACTTATACACGAGCACACACACTGATACACACACACACACTGATACACGCGCACACACACTGATACACGAGCACACACACTGATACACGCGCACACTCTGATACACGCGCACAGACTCATACACGCGCACTCACTGATGGACAGCGCACACACTGATACACGACAAACACACTGATACACACACACACACTGACACACACACACACACACACAGTGACACACGAGCACACACACCGATACACACACACACACTGATACACACACACACACACAGATACACACACAGACTGATACACAAACACACACACACTGATACACGAGCACACACACTGATACACACACACACACTGATACACCTGCACACACACACTGATACACGCGCAGACTCTGATACATGCGCACAGACTGATACATGCGCACACACTGACACACGCGCACACACTGATACATGCGCACACACACTGATACACACACACACACTGACACGCGCGCACACACACTGATACACACACACACACTGATACACATACAAACACTGATACACGAGTACACACACTGATACACACACACACTGATACACACACACACATTGATACACACACACACACTGATACACGAGCGCACACACTGATACACACACACACTGATACACACGCACACACACTGATACACGAGCACACACACTGATACACACGCACACACACTGATACACACACACACACTGACACACACACACACACTGATACACACACACACAAACACTGATACACACACACAGATACACTCGCACACACTGATATGCACACAAACACTGATACAGACACACTCACTGATACACACACACACATTGATACACACACACACACTGATACACGAGCGCACACACTGATACACACACACACACACTGATACACACACACACACTGAAGCACGCGCACACACACTGATACACGAGCACACACACTGATACACACGCACACACACTGATACACACACACACACACACACAGATACACACACACACTGATACACACACACACACACACACACACTGATACACACACACATAGCCACTGATACACACACACACACACTGATACACGCGCACACACACTGATACACGAGCACACACACACACACACACACGCTGATACACACACACACACTGATACACACACCCACACACTTATACACGAGCACACACACTGATACACGTGCACACACACTGATACACGCGGACACACTGATACACACGCACAGACTGATACACACGCACACACTGATACACGCGCACACACTGATACATGCGCACACACACTGATACACACACACACACACTGATACACACACACACTGAAACACACACACACACTGATACACGAGCACACACACTGATACACACACACACACTGATACACACACATATACACTGATACACACACACACACTGATACACGCGCACACACACAGATACACACACACACACACTGATACTCGCGCACTCACACTGATACCCACACACACACAGATACACACACACACTGATACACACACACACACACACTGATACACAGACACACACTGATGCACACACACACACTTATACACGAGCACACACACTGATACACACGCACACACACTGATACACACACACACACTGACACACACACTGATACACACACACACACTGATACACACACACAGATACACGCGCACACACTGATATGCACACAAACTCTGATACAGACACACTCACTGATACATCACACACATTGATACACGAGCACACACACTGATACAGGAGCACACACTGATACACGTGCACACACACTGATACTCGCGCACACTCTGATACACGCGCACAGACTGATACACGCGCACACACTGATACATGCGCACACACACTGATACACGAGCACACACACTGATACACGCGCACACTCTGATACACGCGCACAGACTCATACACGCGCACTCACTGATGGACAGCGCACACACTGATACACGACAAACACACTGATACACACACACACACACTGACACACACACACACACACACAGTGACACACGAGCACACACACCGATACACACACACACACTGATACACACACACACACAGATACACACACAGACTGATACACAAACACACACACACTGATACACGAGCACACACACTGATACACACACACACACTGATACACCTGCACACACACACTGATACACGCGCAGACTCTGATACATGCGCACAGACTGATACATGCGCACACACTGACACACGCGCACACACTGATACATGCGCACACACACTGATACACACACACACACTGACACGCGCGCACACACACTGATACACACACACACACTGATACACATACAAACACTGATACACGAGTACACTCACTGATACACACACACACTGATACACACACACACATTGATACACACACACACACTGATACACGAGCGCACACACTGATACACACACACACTGATACACACGCACACACACTGATACACGAGCACACACACTGATACACACGCACACACACTGATACACACACACACACTGACACACACACACACACTGATACACACACACACAAACACTGATACACACACACAGATACACTCGCACACACTGATATGCACACAAACACTGATACAGACACACTCACTGATACGCACACACACATTGATACACACACACACACTGATACACGAGCGCACACACTGATACACACACACACACACTGATACACACACACACACACTGAAGCACGCGCACACACACTGATACACGAGCACACACACTGATACACACGCACACACACTGATACACACACACACACACACACACAGATACACACACACACTGATACACACACACACACACACACACACTGATACACACACACATAGCCACTGATACACACACACACACACTGATACACGCGCACACACACTGATACACGAGCACACACACACACACACACACACGCTGATACACACACACACACTGATACACACACCCACACACTTATACACGAGCACAAACACTGATACACGTGCACACACACTGATACACGCGGACACACTGATACACACGCACAGACTGATACACACGCACACACTGATACACGCGCACACACTGATACATGCGCACACACACTGATACACACACACACACACTGATACACACACACACACACTGAAACACACACACACACTGATACACGAGCACACAGACTGATACACACACACACACACACACACTGATACACACACACTGATACACATACAAACACTGATACACGAGCACACACACTGATACACACACACACACTGATACACACACATATACACTGATACACACACACACACTGATACACGCGCACACACACAGATACACACACACACACACTGATACTCGCGCACCCACACTGATACCCACACACACACAGATACACACACACACTGATACACACACACACACACACTGATACACACACACACACTGATGCACACACACACACTTATACACGAGCACACACACTGATACACACGCACACACACTGATACACACACACACACAGATACACACACACACTGATACACACACACACACACACACACACACACTGATACACACACACATAGCCACTGATACACACACACACACACTGATACACGCGCACACACACTGATACACGAGCACACACACACACACACACACGCTGATACACACACACACACACTGATACACACACCCACACACTTATACACGAGCACACACACTGATACACGTGCACACACACTGATACACGCGGACACACTGATACACACGCACAGACTGATACACACGCACACACTGATACACGCGCACACACTGATACATGCGCACACACACTGATACACACACACACACACTGATACACACACACACACACACTGAAACACACACACACACTGATACACGAGCACACACACTGATACACACACACACACACACACTGATACACACACACTGATACACATACAAACACTGATACACGAGCACACACACTGATACACACACACACACTGATACACACACATATACACTGATACACACACACACACTGATACACGCGCACACACACAGATACACACACACACACACTGATACTCGCGCACCCACACTGATACCCACACACACACAGATACACACACACACTGATACACACACACACACACTGATACACACACACACACACTGATGCACACACACACACTTATACACGAGCACACACACTGATACACACGCACACACACTGATACACACACACACACTGACACACACACACACTGATACACACACACGCACTGATACACACACACAGATACACGCGCACACACTGATATGCACACAAACTCTGATACAGACACACTCACTGATACACACACACACATTGATACACGAGCACACACACTGATACAGGAGCACACACTGATACACGTGCACACACACTGATACTCGCGCACACTCTGATACACGCGCACAGACTGATACACGCGCACACACTGATACACGCGCACACACACTGATACACGAGCACACACACTGATACACGCGCACACTCTGATACACGCGCACAGACTCATACACGCGCACTCACTGATGGACAGCGCACACACTGATACACGACAAACACACTGATACACACACACACACACTGACACACACACACACACACAGTGACACACGAGCACACACACCGATACACACACACACACTGATACACACACACACACACAGATACACACACAGACTGATACACAAACACACACACACTGATACACGAGCACACACACTGATACACACACACACACTGATACACCTGCACACACACACTGATACACGCGCAGACTCTGATACATGCGCACAGACTGATACATTCGCACACACTGACACACGCGCACACACTGATACATGCGCACACACACTGATACACACACACACACTGACACGCGCGCACACACACTGATACACACACACACACTGATACACACACACTGATACACATACAAACACTGATACACGAGCACACACACTGATACACACACACACACTGATACACACACATATACACTGATACACACACACACACTGATACACGCGCACACACACAGATACACACACACACACACTGATACTCGCGCACCCACACTGATACCCACACACACACAGATACACACACACACTGATACACACACACACACACTGATACACACACACACACACTGATGCACACACACACACTTATACACGAGCACACACACTGATACACACGCACACACACTGATACACACACACACACTGACACACACACACACTGATACACACACACACACTGATACACACACACAGATACACGCGCACACACTGATATGCACACAAACTCTGATACAGACACACTCACTGATACACACACACACATTGATACACGAGCACACACACTGATACAGGAGCACACACTGATACACGTGCACACACACTGATACTCGCGCACACTCTGATACACGCGCACAGACTGATACACGCGCACACACTGATACACGCGCACACACACTGATACACGAGCACACACACTGATACACGCGCACACTCTGATACACGCGCACAGACTCATACACGCGCACTCACTGATGGACAGCGCACACACTGATACACGACAAACACACTGATACACACACACACACACTGACACACACACACACACACAGTGACACACGAGCACACACACCGATACACACACACACACTGATACACACACACACACACAGATACACACACAGACTGATACACAAACACACACACACTGATACACGAGCACACACACTGATACACACACACACACTGATACACCTGCACACACACACTGATACACGCGCAGACTCTGATACATGCGCACAGACTGATACATTCGCACACACTGACACATGCGCACACACTGATACATGCGCACACACACTGATACACACACACACACTGACACGCGCGCACACACACTGATACACACACACTGATACACATACAAACACTGATACACGAGTACACTCACTGATACACACACACACTGATACACACACACACATTGATACACACACACACACTGATACACGAGCGCACACACTGATACACACACACACTGATACACACGCACACTCACTGATACACGAGCACACACACTGATACACACGCACACACACTGATACACACACACACACTGACACACACACACACACTGATACACACACACACAAACACTGATACACACACACAGATACACTCGCACACACTGATATGCACACAAACACTGATACAGACACACTCACTGATACACACACACACATTGATACACACACACACACTGATACACGAGCGCACACACTGATACACACACACACACACTGATACACACACACACATACTGAAGCACGCGCACACACACTGATACACGAGCACACACACTGATACACACGCACACACACTGATACACACACACACACACACACACAGATACACACACACACTGATACACACACACACACACACACACACTGATACACACACACATAGCCACTGATACACACACACACACACTGATACACGCGCACACACACTGATACACGAGCACACACACACACACACACACGCTGATACACACACACACACTGATACACACACCCACACACTTATACACGAGCACAAACACTGATACACGTGCACACACACTGATACACGCGGACACACTGATACACACGCACAGACTGATACACACGCACACACTGATACACGCGCACACACTGATACATGCGCACACACACTGATACACACACACACACACTGATACACACACACACACACTGAAACACACACACACACTGATACACGAGCACACACACTGATACACACACACACACACACACTGATACACACACACTGATACACATACAAACACTGATACACGAGCACACACACTGATACACACACACACACTGATACACACACATATACACTGATACACACACACACACTGATACACGCGCACACACACAGATACACACACACACACACTGATACTCGCGCACCCACACTGATACCCACACACACACAGATACACACACACACTGATACACACACACACACACTGATACACACACACACACTGATGCACACACACACACTTATACACGAGCACACACACTGATACACACGCACACACACTGATACACACACACTGACACACACACACACTGATACACACACACACACTGATACACACACACAGATACACGCGCACACACTGATATGCACACAAACTCTGATACAGACACACTCACTGATACACACACACACATTGATACACGAGCACACACACTGATACAGGAGCACACACTGATACACGTGCACACACACTGATACTCGCGCACACTCTGATACACGCGCACAGACTGATACACGCGCACACACTGATACACGCGCACACACTGATACACGAGCACACACACTGATACACACACACACTGATACACACACACACACATAGATACACGCGCACGCACACTGATACACACACACACACTGACCCGCGCACACACACTGATACATCCACACACTGATACACACACACACTGATACACACACACACACACTGATACACACACACACACACACTGATACACACACACACTGATACACACACACACACACACTGATACACACACACACACTGATACACACACACAGCCACTGATACACGAACACACACACTGATACACACACACACACACAGATACACGTGCACACACACTGATACACGCGCACACTCTGATACACGCGCACAGACTGATACACGCCCACATCCTGATACACCCGCACACACCGATACACGTGCACACACACTGATACACACACACACACACTGATACACACACACACACACACACACTGATACACGCGCACACACACTGATACACACACACTGACACGCGTGCACACTCACTGATACACACACACACTGATACACACACACACACACACACTGATACACACACACACACACTGATACACACACACACACTGATACACGAGCACACACACTGATACGCACACACACACTGATACACACACACACACACACTGATACACGAGCACACACACTGATACACGAGCACACACACTGATAAACACGCACACACACTGATACACGAGCACACACACTGATACACACGCACACACACTGATACACACACACACTGACACACACACACACACACACTGATACACACACACACACTGATACACGCGCACACACTGATATGCACACACACTGATACAGACACACTCACTGATACACACACACACACTGATACACAAACACACACACACTGATACACGAGAACACACACTGATACACACACACACACTGATACACGCGCATACTCTGATACATGCGCACAGACTTATACACGCGCACACACTGACACACGCGCACACACACTGATACACACACACACACTGACACGCGCGCACACACACTGATACACACACAGACACTGATACACATACAAACACTGATACACGAGCACACACACTGATACACACACACACTGATACACACACACACATTGATACACACACACACTGATACACGAGCGCACACACTGATACACACACACACACTGATACACACGCACACACACTGATACACGAGCACACACACTGATACACACGCACACACAATGATACACACACACACACTGATACACATACACACTGATACACACACACACACTGATACACACACACACTGATACACACACACACAGATACACGCGCACACACTGATATGCACACAAACACTGATACAGACACACTCACTGATACACACACACACATTGATACACACACACACACTGATAAACGAGCGCACACACTAATACACACTCACACACACACTGATACACACGCAAACACACTGATACACGAGCACACACACTGATACACACGCACACACACTGATACACACACACACACTGACACACACACACACACACTGAGACACACACACACACTGATACACACACACACAGATACACGCGCACACACTGATATGCACACAAACACTGATACAGACACACTCACTGATACACACACACACATTGATACACGAGCACACACACTGATACACGAGCACACACTGATACACGTGCACACACACTGATACTCGCGCACACTCTGATACACGCGCACAGACTGATACACGCACACACACTGATACACGCGCACACACTGATACACGAGCACACACACTGATACGCACACACACACTGATACACACACACACACATAGATACACGCGCACACACACTGATACACACACACACTGACACACGCACACACACTGATACATACACACACTGATACACACACACACTGATACACACACACACTGATACACACACACACACACACACACTGATACACACACACACTGATACACACACACACACACTGATACACACACACACACTGATACACACACACCCAGCCACTGATACACGAGCACACACACTGATACACACACACACACTGATACACGTGCACACACACTGATACACGCGCACACTCTGATACACGCGCACAGACTGATGCACGCGCACACACTGATACACGCGCACACACTGATACACGAGCACACACACTGATACACACACACACACACTGATACACACACACACACACACTGATACACGCGCACACACACTGATACACACACACTGACACGCGTGCACACTCACTGATACACACACACACCCTGATACTCGAGCACACACACTGACACACACACACACACACTGACACACACACACACACACTGATACACACACACACACACACTGATACACACACACACACTGATACACGAGCACACACACTGATACGCACACACTGATACACACACACACGCACACACTGATACACGAGCACACACACTGAAACACACGCACACACACTGATACACGAGCACACACACTGATACACACGCACACACAGTGATACACACACACACACTGACACACACACACACACACTGATACACACACACACTGATACACGCGCACACACTGATATGCACACACACTGATACAGACACACTCACTGATACACACACACACATTGATACACGAGCACACACACTGATACACGAGCACACACACTGATATATACACACACACTGATACACACACACACACTGATGCACGCGCACACACACTGATACACGAGCACACACACTGATACACACGCACACACACTGATACACGAGCACACACACTGATACACACGCACACACACTGATACACACACACACACTGACACACACACACACACACTGATACACACACACACACTGATACACACACACACAGATACACGCGCACACGCTGATATGCACACAAACACTGATACAGACACACTCACTGATACACACACACACATTGATACACGAGCACACACACTGATACACGAGCTCACATTGATACACGTGCACACACACTGATACTCGCGCACACTCTGATACACGCGCACAGACTGATACACGCGCACACACTGATACACGCGCACACACTGATACACGAGCACACACACTGATACACACACACACTGATACACACACACACACACACACATAGATACACGCGCACACACACTGATACACACACACACTGACACACGCACACACACTGATACATACACACACTGATACACACACACACTGATACACACACACACTGATACACACACACACACACTGATACACACACACACACTGATACACACACACACACACTGATACACACACACACACTGATACACACACACCCAGCCACTGATACACGAGCACACACACTGATACACACACACACACTGATACACGTGCACACACACTGATATATGCGCACACTCTGATACACGCGCACAGACTGATGCACGCGCACACACTGATACACGCGCACACACTGATACACGAGCACACACACTGATACACACACACACACACTGATACACACACACACACACTGATACACGCCCACACAAACTGATACACACACATTGACACGCGTGCACACTCACTGATACACACACACACCCTGATACTCGAGCACACACACTGATACACACACACACACACTGACACACACACACACACACTGATACACACACACACACACTGATACACACACACACACTGATACACGAGCACACACACTGATACGCACACACACACACTGATACACACACACACACACACTGATACACGAGCACACACACTGATACACGAGCACACACAATGATACACACGCACACACACTGATACACGAGCACACACACTGATACACACGCACACACAGTGATACACACACACACACTGACACAAACACACACACTGATACACACACACACACTGATACACGCGCACACACTGATATGCACACACACTGATACAGACACACTCACTGATACACACACACACATTGATACACGAGCACACACACTGATACACGAGCACACACACTGATATACACTCACACACTGATACACACACACACACTGATGCACGCGCACACACACTGATACACGAGCACACACACTGATACACACGCACACACACTGATACACACACACACACTGACACACACACACACTGATACACACACACACACACACACACTGATACGCACACACACAGCCACTGATACACACACACACTGATACACGCGCACACACACTGATACACATACACACACACACACGCTGATACACACACACACACTGATACACACACCCACACACTGATACACGAGCACACACACTGATACACGTGCACACACACTGATACACGCGGACACACTGATACACACGCACAGACTGATACACGCGCACACACTGATACACGCGCACACACTGATACATGCGCACACACACTGATACACACACACACACTGATACACACACACACACTGAAACACACACACACACACACTGATACACGAGCACACACACTGATACACACACACACACACTGATACACACACACACTGATACACATACAAACACTGATACACGAGCACACACACTGATACACACACACACACTGATACACACACATATACACTGATACACACACACACACTGATACACGCGCACACACACTGATACACACACACACACACTGATACGCGCGCACACACACTGATACCCACACACACACAGATACACACACACACTGATACACACACACACACACACTGATACACACACACACACTGATACACACTACACACTGATACACACACCCACACACTGATACACGAGCACACACACTGACACACACACACTCACTGATACACGTGCACACACACTGATACAGGCGCACACTCTGATACACGCGCACAGACTGATACACGCGCACACACTGATAAACGCGCACACACTGATACACGAGCACACACACTAGTACACACACACACGCACCGATACACACACACACACACTGATGCACGCGCGCACACACTGATACACACACACACACACTGACACACACACACACACACACTGATACACACACACACACACACACACTGATACACACACACACACACTGATACACACACACACTGATACACACGCGCACACACTGATGCACATTCACACACACTGATACACACACACACTGATACACACACACTGATACACACACACTGATACACGCGCACACACTGATACACACACACACACACACACTGATACACACACACACTCACACAGATACACGAGCACACACACTGATACACACACACTGATACACACGCACACACACTGATACACACGCACACACACTGATACACACACACACACTGACAGACACACACACACACTGATACACACACACACACTGATACACGCGCACACACTGATATGCACACACACTGATACAGACACACTCACTGATACACACACACACACTGATACACAAACACACACACACTGATACACGAGAACACACACTGATACACACACACACACACTGATACACGCGCATACTCTGATACATGCGCACAGACTGATACACGCGCACACACTGACACACGCGCACACACTGATACATGCGCACACACACTGATACACACACACACACTGACACGCGCGCACACACACTGATACACACACACACACTGATACACATACAAACACTGATACACGAGCACACACACTGATACACACACACACTGATACACACACACACATTGATACACACACACACACTGATACACGAGCGCACACACCGATACACACGCACACACACTGATACACGAGCACACACACTGATACACACGCACACACAATGATACACACACACACACTGACACACACACACACTGATACACACACACACACTGATACACACACACACACTGATACACACACACACACAGATACACGCGCACACACTGATATGCACACAAACACTGATACAGACACACTCACTGATACACACACACACATTGATACACACACACTGATACACGAGCGCACACACTAATACACACTCACACACACACTGATACACACGCACACACACTGATACACGAGCACACACACTGATACACACGCACACACACTGATACACACACACACACTGACACACACACACACACGCTGATACACACACACACTGATACACACACACACAGATACACGCGCACACACTGATATGCACACAAACACTGATACAGACACACTCACTGATACACACACACACATTGATACACGAGCACACACACTGATACACGAGCACACACTGATACACGTGCACACACACTGATACTCGCGCACACTCTGATACACGCGCACAGACTGATACACGCGCACACACTGATACACGCGCACACACTGATACACGAGCACACACACTGATACACACACACACACTGATACACACACACACACACATAGATACACGCGCACACACACTGATACACACACACACTGACACACGCACACACACTGATACATACACACACTGATACACACAAACACTGATACACACACACACACACACACTGATACACACACACACACACACACACACTGATACACACACACACTGATACACACACACACACTGATACACACACACACTGATACACACACACACACAGCCACTGATACACGAGCACACACACTGATACACACACACACACTGATACACGTGCACACACACTGATACACGCGCACACTCTGATACACGCGCACAGACTGATGCACGCGCACACACTGATACACGCGCACACACTGATACACGAGCACACACACTGATACACACACACACTGATACACACACACTGACACGCGTGCACACTCACTGATACACACACACACCCTGATACTCGAGCACACACACTGATACACACACACACACACTGACACACACACACACACTGATACACACACACACATACTGATACACACACACACACTGATACACGAGCACACACACTGATACGCACACACACACACTGATACACACACACACACACACACACTGATACACGAGCACACACACTGATACACGAGCACACACACTGATACACACGCACACACACTGATACACGAGCACACACACTGAAACACACGCACACACAGTGATACGCACACACACACTGACACACACACACACTGATACACACACACGCACACTGATACACGCGCACACACTGATATGAACACACACTGATACAGACACACTCACTGATACACACACACACATTGATACACGAGCACACACACTGATACACGAGCACACACACTGATATACACACACACACTGATACACACACACACACACTGATGCACGCGCACACACACTGATAGACGAGCACACACACTGATACACACGCACACACACTGATACACGAGCACACACACTGATACACACGCACACACACTGATACACACACACACACTGACACACACACACACTGATACACACACACACACTGATACACACACACACAGATACACGCGCACACGCTGATATGCACACACACACACTGATGCACGCGCACACACACTGATACACGAGCACACACACTGATACACACGCACAAACACTGATACACACACACACACACACAGATACAGACACACACTGATACACACACACACACTGATACACACACACACAGCCACTGATACACACACACACTGATACATGCGCACACACTCTGATACACATACACACACACACGCTGATACACACACACACTGATACACACACCCACACACTGATACACGAGCACACACACTGATACACGTGCACACACACTGATACACGCGGACACACTGATACACACGCACAGACTGATACACGCGCACACACTGATACACGCGCACACACTGATACATGCGCACACACACTGATACACACACACACACTGATACACACACACACTGAAACACACACACACACACTGATACACGAGCACACACACTGATACACACACACACACACTGATACACACACACTGATACACATACAAACACTGATACACGAGCACACACACTGATACACACACACACACTGATACACACACATATACACTGATACACACACACACACACACACTGATACACGCGCACACACACTGATACACACACACACACACTGATACGCGCGCGCACACACTGATACCCACACACACACAGATACACACACACACTGATACACACACACACACACTGATACACACACACACACTGATACACACTACACACTGATACACACACCCACACACTGATACACGAGGACACACACTGACACACACACACACTCACTAATACACGTGCACACACACTGATACACGCGCACACTCTGATACTCGAGCACACACACTGATACACACACACACACTGACACACACACACACACACACACTGATACACACACACACATACTGATACACACACACACTGATACACGAGCACACACACTGATACGCACACACACACACTGATACACACACACACACACACTGATACACGAGCACACACACTGATACACGAGCACACACACTGATACACACGCACACACACTGATACACGAGCACACACACTGATACACACGCACACACAGTGATACACACACACACTGACACAAACACACACACTGATACACACACACACACTGATACACGCGCACACACTGATATGCACACACTGATACAAAGACAAACACACTGATACACACGCACACACACTGATACACACGCACACACACTGATACACACACACACACTGACAGACACACACACACACTGATACACACACACACACTGATACACGCGCACACACTGATATGCACACACACTGATACAGACACACTCACTGATACACACACACACACTGATACACAAACACACACACACTGATACACGAGAACACACACTGATACACACACACACACACTGATACACGCGCATACTCTGATACATGCGCACAGACTGATACACGCGCACACACTGACACACGCGCACACACTGATACATGCGCACACACACTGATACACACACACACACTGACACGCGCGCACACACACTGATACACACACACACACTGATACACATACAAACACTGATACACGAGCACACACACTGATACACACACACACTGATACACACACACACATTGATACACACACACACACTGATACACGAGCGCACACACCGATACACACGCACACACACTGATACACGAGCACACACACTGATACACACGCACACACAATGATACACACACACACACTGACACACACACACACTGATACACACACACACACTGATACACACACACACACTGATACACACACACACACAGATACACGCGCACACACTGATATGCACACAAACACTGATACAGACACACTCACTGATACACACACACACATTGATACACACACACTGATACACGAGCGCACACACTAATACACACTCACACACACACTGATACACACGCACACACACTGATACACGAGCACACACACTGATACACACGCACACACACTGATACACACACACACACTGACACACACACACACACACTGATACACACACACTGATACACACACACACAGATACACGCGCACACACTGATATGCACACAAACACTGATACAGACACACTCACTGATACACACACACACACATTGATACACGAGCACACACACTGATACACGAGCACACACTGATACACGTGCACACACACTGATACTCGCGCACACT
Organism: Mustelus asterias; assembly: GCF_964213995.1. NCBI lineage: Eukaryota > Metazoa > Chordata > Chondrichthyes > Carcharhiniformes > Triakidae > Mustelus > Mustelus asterias. The sequence continues at coordinate 46,103,443 of NC_135822.1, read as the reverse complement.
CTGATACACGCGCACAGACTGATACACGCGCACACACTGATACACGCGCACACACTGATACACGAGCACACACACTGATACACACACACACACTGATACACACACACACACACATAGATACACGCGCACACACACTGATACACACACACACTGACACACGCACACACACTGATACATACACACACTGATACACACAAACACTGATACACACACACACACACACACTGATACACACACACACACACACACACACTGATACACACACACACTGATACACACACACACACTGATACACACACACACTGATACACACACACACACAGCCACTGATACACGAGCACACACACTGATACACACACACACACTGATACACGTGCACACACACTGATACACGCGCACACTCTGATACACGCGCACAGACTGATGCACGCGCACACACTGATACACGCGCACACACTGATACACGAGCACACACACTGATACACACACACACTGATACACACACACTGACACGCGTGCACACTCACTGATACACACACACACCCTGATACTCGAGCACACACACTGATACACACACACACACACTGACACACACACACACACTGATACACACACACACATACTGATACACACACACACACTGATACACGAGCACACACACTGATACGCACACACACACACTGATACACACACACACACACACACACTGATACACGAGCACACACACTGATACACGAGCACACACACTGATACACACGCACACACACTGATACACGAGCACACACACTGATACACGAGCACACACACTGATATACACACACACACTGATACACACACACACACTGATGCACGCGCACACACACTGATACACGAGCACACACACTGATACACACGCACACACACTGATACACGAGCACACACACTGATACACACGCACACACACTGATACACACACACACACTGACACACACACACACACTGATACACACACACACACTGATACACGCACACACAGATACACGCGCACACGCTGATATGCACACACACACACTGATGCACGCGCACACACACTGATACACGAGCACACACACTGATACACACGCACACACACTGATACACACACACACACACAGATACAGACACACACTGATACACACACACACACACACACACTGATACACACACACACAGCCACTGATACACACACACACTGATACACGCGCACACACACTGATACACATACACACACACACACGCTGATACACACCCACACTGATACACACACCCACACACTGATACACGAGCACACACACTGATACACGTGCACACACACTGATACACGCGGACACACTGATACACACGCACAGACTGATACACGCGCACACACTGATACACGCGCACACACTGATACATGCGCACACACACTGATACACACAGACACACTGATACACACACACTGAAACACACACACACACACACTGATACACGAGCACACACACTGATACACACACACACACACTGATACACATACAAACACTGATACACGAGCACACACACTGATACACACACACACTGATACACACACATATACACTGATACACACACACTGATACACGCGCACACACACTGATACACACACACACACTGATACGCGCGCGCACACACTGATACCCACACTCACACAGATACACACACACACTGATACACACACACACACACTGATACTCACACACACACTGATACACACTACACACTGATACACACACCCACACACTGATACACGAGCACACACACTGACACACACACACTCACTAATACACGTGCACACACACTGATACACGCGCACACTCTGATACTCGAGCACACACACTGATACACACACACACACACTGACACACACACACACACACACTGATACACACACACACATACTGATACACACACACACACTGATACACGAGCACACACACTGATACGCACACACACACACTGATACACACACACACACACACTGATACACGAGCACACACACTGATACACGAGCACACACACTGATACACGAGCACACACTGATACACACACACACACACACTGATACACACACCACACTGATACACACTACACACTGATACACACACCCACACACTGATACACGAGCACACACACTGACACACACACACTCACTGATACACGTGCACACACACTGATACAGGCGCACACTCTGATACACGCGCACAGACTGATACACGCGCACACACTGATAAACGCGCACACACTGATACACGAGCACACACACTAGTACACACACACACGCACCGATACACACACACACACACTGATGCACGCGCGCACACACTGATACACACACACACACACTGACACACACACACACACACACTGATACACACACACACACACACACACTGATACACACACACACACACTGATACACACACACACTGATACACACGCGCACACACTGATGCACATTCACACACACTGATACACACACACACTGATACACACACACTGATACACACACACTGATACACGCGCACACACTGATACACACACACACACACACACACTGATACACACACACACTCACACAGATACACGAGCACACACACTGATACACACACACTGATACAAAGACAAACACACTGATACACACGCACACACACTGATACACACGCACACACACTGATACACACACACACACTGACAGACACACACACACACTGATACACACACACACACTGATACACGCGCACACACTGATATGCACACACACTGATACAGACACACTCACTGATACACACACACACACTGATACACAAACACACACACACTGATACACGAGAACACACACTGATACACACACACACACACTGATACACGCGCATACTCTGATACATGCGCACAGACTGATACACGCGCACACACTGACACACGCGCACACACTGATACATGCGCACACACACTGATACACACACACACACTGACACGCGCGCACACACACTGATACACACACACACACTGATACACATACAAACACTGATACACGAGCACACACACTGATACACACACACACTGATACACACACACACATTGATACACACACACACACTGATACACGAGCGCACACACTGATACACACGCACACACACTGATACACGAGCACACACACTGATACACACGCACACACAATGATACACACACACACACACTGACACACACACACACTGATACACACACACACACTGATACACACACACACACTGATACACACACACACACAGATACACGCGCACACACTGATATGCACACAAACACTGATACAGACACACTCACTGATACACACACACACATTGATACACACACACACTGATACACGAGCACACACACTGATACGCACACACACACACTGATACACACACACACACACACACACTGATACACGAGCACACACACTGATACACGAGCACACACACTGATACACACGCACACACACTGATACACGAGCACACACACTGATACACGAGCACACACACTGATATACACACACACACTGATACACACACACACACTGATGCACGCGCACACACACTGATACACGAGCACACACACTGATACACACGCACACACACTGATACACGAGCACACACACTGATACACACGCACACACACTGATACACACACACACACTGACACACACACACACACTGATACACACACACACACTGATACACGCACACACAGATACACGCGCACACGCTGATATGCACACACACACACTGATGCACGCGCACACACACTGATACACGAGCACACACACTGATACACACGCACACACACTGATACACACACACACACACAGATACAGACACACACTGATACACACACACACACACACACACTGATACACACACACACAGCCACTGATACACACACACACTGATACACGCGCACACACACTGATACACATACACACACACACACGCTGATACACACCCACACTGATACACACACCCACACACTGATACACGAGCACACACACTGATACACGTGCACACACACTGATACACGCGGACACACTGATACACACGCACAGACTGATACACGCGCACACACTGATACACGCGCACACACTGATACATGCGCACACACACTGATACACACAGACACACTGATACACACACACTGAAACACACACACACACACACTGATACACGAGCACACACACTGATACACACACACACACACTGATACACATACAAACACTGATACACGAGCACACACACTGATACACACACACACACTGATACACACACATATACACTGATACACACACACACACTGATACACGCGCACACACACTGATACACACACACACACTGATACGCGCGCGCACACACTGATACCCACACTCACACAGATACACACACACACTGATACACACACACACACTGATACTCACACACACACTGATACACACTACACACTGATACACACACCCACACACTGATACACGAGCACACACACTGACACACACACACTCACTAATACACGTGCACACACACTGATACACGCGCACACTCTGATACTCGAGCACACACACTGATACACACACACACACACTGACACACACACACACACACACTGATACACACACACACATACTGATACACACACACACACTGATACACGAGCACACACACTGATACGCACACACACACACTGATACACACACACACACACACTGATACACGAGCACACACACTGATACACGAGCACACACACTGATACACGAGCACACACTGATACACACACACACACACACTGATACACACACCACACTGATACACACTACACACTGATACACACACCCACACACTGATACACGAGCACACACACTGACACACACACACTCACTGATACACGTGCACACACACTGATACAGGCGCACACTCTGATACACGCGCACAGACTGATACACGCGCACACACTGATAAACGCGCACACACTGATACACGAGCACACACACTAGTACACACACACACGCACCGATACACACACACACACACTGATGCACGCGCGCACACACTGATACACACACACACACACTGACACACACACACACACACACTGATACACACACACACACACACACACTGATACACACACACACACACTGATACACACACACACTGATACACACGCGCACACACTGATGCACATTCACACACACTGATACACACACACACTGATACACACACACTGATACACACACACTGATACACGCGCACACACTGATACACACACACACACACACACACTGATACACACACACACTCACACAGATACACGAGCACACACACTGATACACACACACTGATACAAAGACAAACACACTGATACACACGCACACACACTGATACACACGCACACACACTGATACACACACACACACTGACAGACACACACACACACTGATACACACACACACACTGATACACGCGCACACACTGATATGCACACACACTGATACAGACACACTCACTGATACACACACACACACTGATACACAAACACACACACACTGATACACGAGAACACACACTGATACACACACACACACACTGATACACGCGCATACTCTGATACATGCGCACAGACTGATACACGCGCACACACTGACACACGCGCACACACTGATACATGCGCACACACACTGATACACACACACACACTGACACGCGCGCACACACACTGATACACACACACACACTGATACACATACAAACACTGATACACGAGCACACACACTGATACACACACACACTGATACACACACACACATTGATACACACACACACACTGATACACGAGCGCACACACTGATACACACGCACACACACTGATACACGAGCACACACACTGATACACACGCACACACAATGATACACACACACACACACTGACACACACACACACTGATACACACACACACACTGATACACACACACACACTGATACACACACACACACAGATACACGCGCACACACTGATATGCACACAAACACTGATACAGACACACTCACTGATACACACACACACATTGATACACACACACACTGATACACGAGCACACACACTGATACGCACACACACACACTGATACACACACACACACACACACACTGATACACGAGCACACACACTGATACACGAGCACACACACTGATACACACGCACACACACTGATACACGAGCACACACACTGATACACGAGCACACACACTGATATACACACACACACTGATACACACACACACACTGATGCACGCGCACACACACTGATACACGAGCACACACACTGATACACACGCACACACACTGATACACGAGCACACACACTGATACACACGCACACACACTGATACACACACACACACTGACACACACACACACACTGATACACACACACACACTGATACACGCACACACAGATACACGCGCACACGCTGATATGCACACACACACACTGATGCACGCGCACACACACTGATACACGAGCACACACACTGATACACACGCACACACACTGATACACACACACACACACAGATACAGACACACACTGATACACACACACACACACACACACTGATACACACACACACAGCCACTGATACACACACACACTGATACACGCGCACACACACTGATACACATACACACACACACACGCTGATACACACCCACACTGATACACACACCCACACACTGATACACGAGCACACACACTGATACACGTGCACACACACTGATACACGCGGACACACTGATACACACGCACAGACTGATACACGCGCACACACTGATACACGCGCACACACTGATACATGCGCACACACACTGATACACACAGACACACTGATACACACACACTGAAACACACACACACACACACTGATACACGAGCACACACACTGATACACACACACACACACTGATACACATACAAACACTGATACACGAGCACACACACTGATACACACACACACACTGATACACACACATATACACTGATACACACACACACACTGATACACGCGCACACACACTGATACACACACACACACTGATACGCGCGCGCACACACTGATACCCACACTCACACAGATACACACACACACTGATACACACACACACACTGATACTCACACACACACTGATACACACTACACACTGATACACACACCCACACACTGATACACGAGCACACACACTGACACACACACACTCACTAATACACGTGCACACACACTGATACACGCGCACACTCTGATACTCGAGCACACACACTGATACACACACACACACACTGACACACACACACACACACACTGATACACACACACACATACTGATACACACACACACACTGATACACGAGCACACACACTGATACGCACACACACACACTGATACACACACACACTGATACACGAGCGCACACACTAATACACACTCACACACACACTGATACACACGCACACACACTGATACACGAGCACACACACTGATACACACGCACACACACTGATACACACACACACACTGACACACACACACACACACTGATACACACACACACTGATACACACACACACAGATACACGCGCACACACTGATATGCACACAAACACTGATACAGACACACTCACTGATACACACACACACATTGATACACGAGCACACACACTGATACACGAGCACACACTGATACACGTGCACACACACTGATACTCGCGCACACTCTGATACACGCGCACAGACTGATACACGCGCACACACTGATACACGCGCACACACTGATACACGAGCACACACACTGATACACACACACACACTGATACACACACACACACACATAGATACACGCGCACACACACTGATACACACACACACTGACACACGCACACACACTGATACATACACACACTGATACACACAAACACTGATACACACACACACACACACACTGATACACACACACACACACACACACACTGATACACACACACACTGATACACACACACACACTGATACACACACACACTGATACACACACACACAGCCACTGATACACGAGCACACACACTGATACACACACACACACTGATACACGTGCACACACACTGATACACGCGCACACTCTGATACACGCGCACAGACTGATGCACACGCACACACTGATACACGCGCACACACTGATACACGAGCACACACACTGATACACACACACACTGATACACACACACTGACACGCGTGCACACTCACTGATACACACACACACCCTGATACTCGAGCACACACACTGATACACACACACACACACTGACACACACACACACACTGATACACACACACACATACTGATACACACACACACACTGATACACGAGCACACACACTGATACGCACACACACACACTGATACACACACACACACACACACACTGATACACGAGCACACACACTGATACACGAGCACACACACTGATACACACGCACACACACTGATACGCGAGCACACACACTGAAACACACGCACACACAGTGATACGCACACACACACTGACACACACACACACTGATACACACACACGCACACTGATACACGCGCACACACTGATATGAACACACACTGATACAGACACACTCACTGATACACACACACACATTGATACACGAGCACACACACTGATACACGAGCACACACACTGATATACACACACACACTGATACACACACACACACACTGATGCACGCGCACACACACTGATAGACGAGCACACACACTGATACACACGCACACACACTGATACACGAGCACACACACTGATACACACGCACACACACTGATACACACACACACACTGACACACACACACACTGATACACACACACACACTGATACACACACACACAGATACACGCGCACACGCTGATATGCACACACACACACTGATGCACGCGCACACACACTGATACACGAGCACACACACTGATACACACGCACAAACACTGATACACACACACACACACACAGATACAGACACACACTGATACACACACACACACTGATACACACACACACAGCCACTGATACACACACACACTGATACATGCGCACACACTCTGATACACATACACACACACACGCTGATACACACACACACTGATATACACACCCACACACTGATACACGAGCACACACACTGATACACGTGCACACACACTGATACACGCGGACACACTGATACACACGCACAGACTGATACACGCGCACACACTGATACACGCGCACACACTGATACATGCGCACACACACTGATACACACACACACACTGATACACACACACACTGAAACACACACACACACACTGATACACGAGCACACACACTGATACACACACACACACACTGATACACACACACTGATACACATACAAACACTGATACACGAGCACACACACTGATACACACACACACACTGATACACACACATATACACTGATACACACACACACACACACTGATACACGCGCACACACACTGATACACACACACACACTGATACGCGCGCGCACACACTGATACCCACACACACACAGATACACACACACACTGATACACACACACACACACTGATACACACACACACACTGATACACACTACACACTGATACACACACCCACACACTGATACACGAGGACACACACTGACACACACACACACTCACTAATACACGTGCACACACACTGATACACGCGCACACTCTGATACTCGAGCACACACACTGATACACACACACACACTGACACACACACACACACACACACTGATACACACACACACATACTGATACACACACACACTGATACACGAGCACACACACTGATACGCACACACACACACTGATACACACACACACACACACTGATACACGAGCACACACACTGATACACGAGCACACACACTGATACACACGCACACACACTGATACACGAGCACACACACTGATACACACGCACACACAGTGATACACACACACACTGACACAAACACACACACTGATACACACACACACACTGATACACGCGCACACACTGATATGCACACACACTGATATAGACATACTCACTGATACACACACACACATTGATACACGAGCACACACACTGATACACGAGCACACACACTGATATACACACACACACTGATACACACACACACACTGATGCACGCGCACACACACTGATACACGAGCACACACACTGATACACACGCACACACACTGATACACGAGCACACACACTGATACACACGCACACACACTGATACACACACACACACTGACACACACACACACACTGATACACACACACACACTGATACACGCACACACAGATACACGCGCACACGCTGATATGCACACACACACACTGATGCACGCGCACACACACTGATACACGAGCACACACACTGATACACACGCACACACACTGATACACACACACACACACAGATACAGACACACACTGATACACACACACACACACACACTGATACACACACACACAGCCACTGATACACACACACACTGATACACGCGCACACACACTGATACACATACACACACACACACGCTGATACACACCCACACTGATACACACACCCACACACTGATACACGAGCACACACACTGATACACGTGCACACACACTGATACACGCGGACACACTGATACACACGCACAGACTGATACACGCGCACACACTGATACACGCGCACACACTGATACATGCGCACACACACTGATACACACACACACACTGATACACACACACTGAAACACACACACACACACACTGATACACGAGCACACACACTGATACACACACACACACACTGATACACACACACACTGATACACATACAAACACTGATACACGAGCACACACACTGATACACACACACACACTGATACACACACATATACACTGATACACACACACACACTGATACACGCGCACACACACTGATACACACACACACACTGATACGCGCGCGCACACACTGATACCCACACTCACACAGATACACACACACACTGATACACACACACACACACTGATACTCACACACACACTGATACACACTACACACTGATACACACACCCACACACTGATACACGAGCACACACACTGACACACACACACTCACTAATACACGTGCACACACACTGATACACGCGCACACTCTGATACTCGAGCACACACACTGATACACACACACACACACTGACACACACACACACACACACTGATACACACACACACATACTGATACACACACACACACTGATACACGAGCACACACACTGATACGCACACACACACACTGATACACACACACACACACACTGATACACGAGCACACACACTGATACACGAACACACACACTGATACACACGCACACACACTGATTCACGAGCACACACACTGATACACACGCACACATAGTGATACACACACACACACTGACACACACACACACACACTGATACACACACACACTGATACACGCGCACACACTGATATGAACACACACTGATACAGACACACTCACTGATACACACACACACATTGATACACGAGCACACACACTGATACACGAGCACACACACTGATATACACACACACACTGATACACACACACACACTGATGCACGCGCACACACACTGATACACGAGCACACACACTGATACACACGCACACACACTGATACACGAGCACACACACTGATACACACGCACACACACTGATACACACACACACACTGACACACACACACACACACTGATACACACACACACACTGATACACACACACACAGATACACGCGCACACGCTGATATGCACACACACACTGATGCACGCGCACACACACTGATACACGAGCACACATACTGATACACACGCACACACACTGATACACACACACACACACACACACAGATACAGACACACACTGATACACACACACACACACACACTGATACGCACACACACAGCCACTGATACACACACACACTGATACACGCGCACACACACTGATACACGAGCACACACACTGATACACGTGCACACACACTGATACACGCGGACACACTGATACACACGCACAGACTGATACACGCGCACACACTGATACACGCGCACACACTGATAGATGAGCACACACACTGATACACACACACACACTGATACACACACACACACTGAAACACACACACACACACTGATACACGAGCACACACACTGATACACACACACACACACTGATACACACACACACTGATACACATACAAACACTGATACACGAGCACACACACTGATACACACACATATACACTGATACACACACACACACTGATACACGCGCGCTCACACTGATACACACACACACACACACTGATACGCGCGCACACACACTGATACCCACACACACACAGATACACACACACACTGATACACACACACACACTGATACACACACACACACTGATACACACACACACACTGATACACACTACACACTGATACACACACCCACACACTGATACACGAGCACACACACTGACACACACACACTCACTGATACACGTGCACACACACTGATACACGGGCACACTCTGATACACGCGCACAGACTGAAACAAGCGCACACACTGATAAACGCGCACACACTGATACACGAGCACACACACTAGTACACACACACACACGCACCGATACACACACACACACACACACACACTGATGCACGCGCACACACACTGATACACACACACACTGACACACACACACACACACACTGATACACACACACACACACACACTGATACACACACACACACAGATACACACATACACACTGATACACACGCGCACACACTGATGCACATTCACACACACTGATACACACACACAGATACACACACACTGATACACGCGCACTCACTGATACACACACACACACACACACACACTGATACACACACACACTGATACACACGCGCACACACTGATGCACATTCACACACACTGATACACACACACACTGATACAAACACACAGATACACACACACTGACACAAACACACACACTGATACACACACACACACTGATACACGCGCACACACTGATATGCACACACACTGATAGAGACACACTCACTGATACACACACACACATTGATACACGAGCACACACACTGATACACGAGCACACACACTGATATACACACACACACTGATACACACACACACACTGATGCACGCGCACACACACTGATACACGAGCACACACACTGATACACACGCACACACACTGATACACGAGCACACACACTGATACACACGCACACACACTGATACACACACACACTGACACACACACACACACTGATACACACACACACACTGATACACACACACACAGATACACGCGCACACGCTGATATGCACACACACACACTGATGCACGCGCACACACACTGATACACGAGCACACACACTGATACACACGCACACACACTGATACACACACACACACACACAGATACAGACACACACTGATACACACACACACACACACACTGATACACACACACACAGCCACTGATACACGCGCACACACACTGATACACATACACACACACACACGCTGATACACACACACACTGATACACACACCCACACACTGATACACGAGCACACACACTGATACACGCGGACACACTGATACACGCGGACACACTGATACACACGCACAGACTGATACACGCGCACACACTGATACACGCGCACACACTGTTACATGCGCACACACACTGATACACACACACACACTGATACACACACACTGAAACACACACACACACACTGATACACGAGCACACACACTGATACACACACACACACACTGATACACACACACACTGATACACATACAAACACTGATACACGAGCACACACACTGATACACACACACACACTGATACACACACATATACACTGATACACACACACACACTGATACACGCGCACACACACTGATACACACACACACACTGATACGCGCGCGCACACACTGATACCCACACACACACAGATACACACACACACTGATACACACACACACACACTGATACACACACACACACTGATACACACTACACACTGATACACACACCCACACACTGATACACGAGCACACACACTGACACACACACACTCACTAATACACGTGCACACACACTGATACACGCGCACACTCTGATACTCGAGCACACACACTGATACACACACACACACACTGACACACACACACACACACACTGATACACACACACACACACTGATACACGAGCACACACACTGATACACACGCACACACACTGATACACGAGCACACACACGGATACACACGCACACACAGTGATACACACACACACACTGACACACACACACACACACTGATACACACACACACACTGATAAACGCGCACACACTGATATGAACACACACTGATACAGACACACTCACTGATACACACACACACATTGATACACGAGCACACACACTGATACACGAGCACACACACTGATATACACACACACACTGATACACACACACTGATGCACGCGCACACACACTGATACACGAGCACACACACTGATACACACGCACACACACTGATACACGAGCACACACACTGATACACACGCACACACACTGATACACACACACACACTGACACACACTGATACACACACACGCACCGATACACACACACACAGATACACGCGCACACGCTGATATGCACACACACACTGATGCACGCGCACACACACTGATACACGAGCACACACACTGATACACACGCACACACACTGATACACACACACACACACACACACAGATACAGACACACACTGATACACACACACACACACTGATACGCACACACACAGCCACTGATACACACACACACTGATACACGCGCACACACACTGATACACATACACACACACACACGCTGATACACACACACACACTGATACACACACCCACACACTGATACACGAGCACACACACTGATACACGTGCACACACACTGATACACGCGGACACACTGATACACACGCACAGACTGATACACGCGCACACACTGATACACGCGCACACACTGATACATGAGCACACACACTGATACACACACACACACTGATACACACACACTGAAACACACACACTCACACTGATACACGAGCACACACACTGATACACACACACACACACTGATACACACACACACTGATACACATACAAACACTGATACACGAGCACACACACTGATACACACACATATACACTGATACACACACACACACTGATACACGCGCGCACACACTGATACACACACACACACACTGATACGCGCGCACACACACTGATACCCACACACACACAGATACACACATACACACTGATACACACACACACACTGATACACACACACACACTGATACACACTACACACTGATACACACACCCACACACTGATACACGAGCACACACACTGACACACACACACTCACTGATACACGTGCACACACACTGATACACGGGCACACTCTGATACACGCGCACAGACTGAAACAAGCGCACACACTGATAAACGCGCACACACTGATACACGAGCACACACACTAGTACACACACACACGCACCGATACAGACACACACACACACACTGATGCACGCGCACACACACTGATACACACACACACTGACACACACACACACACACACACTGATACACACACACACACACACACTGATACACACACACACACACTGATACACACACACACACTGATACACACGCGCACACACTGATGCACATTCACACACACTGATACACACACACACACTGATACACACACACAGATACACACACACTGATACACGCGCACTCACTGATACACACACACACACACACACACACACTGATACACACACACACACACAGATACACGAGCACACACACTGATACACACACACTGATACAAAGACAAACACACTGATACACACGCACACACACTGATACACATTCACACACACTGATACACACACACACACTGATACAAAGACAAACACACTGATACACACGCACACACACTGATACACATTCACACACACTGATACACACACACACACTGATGCACGCGCACACACACTGATACACGAGCACACACACTGATACACACGCACACACACTGATACACGAGCACACACACTAATACACACGCACACACACTGATACACACACACACACTGACACACACACACACACACACACACTGATACACACACACACACTGATACACACACACACAGATACACGCGCACACGCTGATATGCACACACACACTGATGCACGCGCACACACACTGATACACGAGCACACACACTGATACACACGCACACACACTGATACACACACACACACACACAGATACAGACACACACTGATACACACACACACACACACACACTGATACGCACACACACAGCCACTGATGCACACACACACTGATACACGCGCACACACACTGATACACATAGACACACACACACACACACGCTGATACACACACACACACTGATACACACACCCACACACTGATACACGAGCACACACACTGATACACGTGCACACACACTGATACACGCGCACACACTGATACATGCGCACACACACTGATACACACACACACACTGATACACACACACACACTGAAACACACACACACACACTGATACACGAGCACACACACTGATACACACACACACACACTGATACACACACACACTGATACACATACAAACACTGATACACGAGCACACACACTGATACACACACATATACACTGATACACACACACACACTGATACACGCGCACACACACTGATACACACACACACACACTGATACGCGCGCACACACACTGATACCCACACACACACAGATACACACACACACTGATACACAAACACACACACATACACACACACACACTGATACACACACACACACTGATACACACTACACACTGATACACACACCCACACACTGATACACGAGCACACACACTGACACACACACACTCACTGATACACGTGCACACACACTGATACACGGGCACACTCTGATACACGCGCACAGACTGAAACAAGCGCACACACTGATAAACGCGCACACACTGATACACGAGCACACACACTAGTACACACACACACGCACCGATACACACACACACACACACTGATGCACGCGCACACACACTGATACACACACACACTGACACACACACACACACACTGATACACACACACACACACACTGATACACACACACACACACTGATACACACACACACACTGATACACACGCGCACACACTGATGCACATTCACACACACTGATACACACACACACTGATACACACACACAGATACACACACACTGATACACGCGCACTCACTGATACACACACACACACACACACACACTGATACACACACACTCACACAGATACACGAGCACACACACTGATACACACACACTGATACAAAGACAAACACACTGATACACACGCACACACACTGATACACATTCACACACACTGATACACACACACACACACTGATACAATCACACTGATACACACACACAGATACACACACACACTGATACACGCGCACACACATACACACACACACTGATACACACACACACACACTGATACACGCGCACACACTGATACACACACTGATACACACACACACACTGATACACACGCACACACACTGATACACGAGCACACACACTGATACACGCGCACACTCTGATACACGCGCACAGAATCATACACGCGCACTCACTGATGGACAGCGCACACACTGATACACGACAAACACACTGATACACACACACACTGACACACACACACACACATAGTGATACACGCGCACACACACTGATACACACACACACACTGATACACACACACACACACAGATACACACACAGACTGATACACAAACACACACACACTGATACACGAGCACACACACTGATACACACACACACACTGATACACGTGCACACACACTGATACACGCGCACACTCTGATACATGCGCACAGACTGATACACGCGCACACACTGACACACGCGCACACACTGATACATGTGCACACGCACTGATACACACACACACTGACACACGCGCACACACACTGATACACACACACACACTGATACACATACAAACACTGATACACGAGTACACACACTGATACACACACACACTGATACACACACACACATTGATACACACACACACACTGATACACGAGCGCACACACTGATACACACACACACTGATACACACGCACACACACTGATACACGAGCACACACACTGATACACACGCACACACTGCTACACACACACACACAGACACACACACACACACACTGATACACACACACACAAACACTGATACACACACACACAGATACACTCGCACACACTGATATGCACACAAACACTGATACAGACACACTCACTGATACACACACACATTGATACACACACACACACTGATACACGAGCGCACACACTGATACACACACACACACTGATACACACACACACACACACTGATACACGCGCACACACTGATATGCACACACACTGATACAGACACACTCACTGATACACACACACACATTGATACACGAGCACACACACTGATACACGAGCACACACACTGATATACACACACACACTGATACACACACACACACTGATGCACGCGCACACACACTGATACACGAGCACACACACTGATACACACGCACACACACTGATACACGAGCACACACACTGATACACACGCACACACACTGATACACACACACGCACTGACACACACACACACTGATACACACACACACATTGATACACGAGCACACACACTGATACAGGAGCACACACTGATACACGTGCACACACACTGATACTCGCGCACACTCTGATACACGCGCACAGACTGATACACGCGCACACACTGATACACGCGCACACACTGATACACGAGCACACACACTGATACACACACACACACACTGATACACACACACATAGATACACGCGCACACACACTGATACACACACACACACTGACACGCGCACACACACTGATACATCCACACACTGATACACACACACACACTGATACACACACACACTGATACACACACACACACACTGATACACACACACACTGATACACACACACACACACACTGATACACACACACACACTGATACACACACACAGCCACTGATACACGAGCACACACACTGATACACACACACACACAGATACACGTGCACACACACTCATACGCGCGCACACTCTGATACACGCGCACAGACTGATACACGCGCACATACTGATACACCCGCACACACCGATACACGAGCACACACACTGATACACACACACACACACACTGATACACACACACACACACACACTGATACACGCGCACACACACTGATACACACACACTGACACGCGTGCACACTCACTGATACACACACACACTGATACACACACACACACACACACTGATACACACACACACACACTGATACACACACACACACTGATACACGAGCACACACACTGATACACGAGCACACACACTGATACACACGCACACACACTGATACACGAGCACACACACTGATACACACGCACACACACTGATACACACACACACTGACACACACACACACACACACTGATACACACACACACTGATACACGCGCACACACTGATACACACACACACACTGATACACAAACGCACACACACTGATACACGAGAACACACACTGATACACACACACACACACTGATACACGCGCATACTCTGATACATGCGCACAGACTGATACACGCGCACACACTGACACACGCGCACACACTGATACATGCGCACACACACTGATACACACACACACACTGACACGCGCACACACACTGATACATCCACACACTGATACACACACACACACACACTGATACACACACACACACACACACTGATACACACACACACTGATACACACACACACACACTGATACACACACACACACTGATACACACACACAGCCACTGATACACGAGCACACACACTGATACACACACACACACAGATACACGTGCACACACACTGATACACGCGCACACTCTGATACACGCGCACAGACTGATACACGCGCACATACTGATACACCCGCACACACCGATACACGAGCACACACACTGATACACACACACACACACTGATACACACACACACACACACACACTGATACACGCGCACACACACTGATACACACACACTGACACGCGCGCACACACTGATACATGCGCACACGCACTGATACACACACACACACTGACACACGCGCACACACACTGATACACACACACACACTGATACACATACAAACACTGATACACGAGTACACACACTGATACACACACACACTGATACACACACACACATTGATACACACACACACACTGATACACGAGCGCACACACTGATACACACACACACTGATACACACGCACACACACTGATACACGAGCACACACACTGATACACACGCACACACTGCTACACACACACACAGACACACACACACACACTGATACACACACACACAAACACTGATACACACACACACAGATACACTCGCACACACTGATATGCACACAAACACTGATACAGACACACTCACTGATACACACACACACATTGATACACACACACACACTGATACACGAGCGCACACACTGATACACACACACACACACTGATACACACACACACACATTGATACACGCGCACACACTGATATGCACACACACTGATACAGACACACTCACTGATACACACACACACATTGATACACGAGCACACACACTGATACACGAGCACACACACTGATATACACACACACACTGATACACACACACACACTGATGCACGCGCACACACACTGATACACGAGCACACACACTGATACACACGCACACACACTGATACACGAGCACACACACTGATACACACGCACAAACACTGATACACACACACACACACACAGATACAGACACACACTGATACACACACACACACTGATACACACACACACAGCCACTGATACACACACACACTGATACATGCGCACACACTCTGATACACATACACACACACACGCTGATACACACACACACTGATATACACACCCACACACTGATACACGAGCACACACACTGATACACGTGCACACACACTGATACACGCGGACACACTGATACACACGCACAGACTGATACACGCGCACACACTGATACACGCGCACACACTGATACATGCGCACACACACTGATACACACACACACACTGATACACACACACACTGAAACACACACACACACACTGATACACGAGCACACACACTGATACACACACACACACACTGATACACACACACTGATACACATACAAACACTGATACACGAGCACACACACTGATACACACACACACACTGATACACACACATATACACTGATACACACACACACACACACTGATACACGCGCACACACACTGATACACACACACACACTGATACGCGCGCGCACACACTGATACCCACACACACACAGATACACACACACACTGATACACACACACACACACTGATACACACACACACACTGATACACACTACACACTGATACACACACCCACACACTGATACACGAGGACACACACTGACACACACACACACTCACTAATACACGTGCACACACACTGATACACGCGCACACTCTGATACTCGAGCACACACACTGATACACACACACACACTGACACACACACACACACACACACTGATACACACACACACATACTGATACACACACACACTGATACACGAGCACACACACTGATACGCACACACACACACTGATACACACACACACACACACTGATACACGAGCACACACACTGATACACGAGCACACACACTGATACACACGCACACACACTGATACACGAGCACACACACTGATACACACGCACACACAGTGATACACACACACACTGACACAAACACACACACTGATACACACACACACACTGATACACGCGCACACACTGATATGCACACACACTGATATAGACATACTCACTGATACACACACACACATTGATACACGAGCACACACACTGATACACGAGCACACACACTGATATACACACACACACTGATACACACACACACACTGATGCACGCGCACACACACTGATACACGAGCACACACACTGATACACACGCACACACACTGATACACGAGCACACACACTGATACACACGCACACACACTGATACACACACACACACTGACACACACACACACACTGATACACACACACACACTGATACACGCACACACAGATACACGCGCACACGCTGATATGCACACACACACACTGATGCACGCGCACACACACTGATACACGAGCACACACACTGATACACACGCACACACACTGATACACACACACACACACAGATACAGACACACACTGATACACACACACACACACACACTGATACACACACACACAGCCACTGATACACACACACACTGATACACGCGCACACACACTGATACACATACACACACACACACGCTGATACACACCCACACTGATACACACACCCACACACTGATACACGAGCACACACACTGATACACGTGCACACACACTGATACACGCGGACACACTGATACACACGCACAGACTGATACACGCGCACACACTGATACACGCGCACACACTGATACATGCGCACACACACTGATACACACACACACACTGATACACACACACTGAAACACACACACACACACTGATACACGAGCACACACACTGATACACACACACACACACTGATACACACACACACTGATACACATACAAACACTGATACACGAGCACACACACTGATACACACACACACACTGATACACACACATATACACTGATACACACACACACACTGATACACGCGCACACACACTGATACACACACACACACTGATACGCGCGCGCACACACTGATACCCACACTCACACAGATACACACACACACTGATACACACACACACACACTGATACTCACACACACACTGATACACACTACACACTGATACACACACCCACACACTGATACACGAGCACACACACTGACACACACACACTCACTAATACACGTGCACACACACTGATACACGCGCACACTCTGATACTCGAGCACACA
The DNA here is from genome assembly GCF_964213995.1 of Mustelus asterias. Taxonomy (NCBI): domain Eukaryota; kingdom Metazoa; phylum Chordata; class Chondrichthyes; order Carcharhiniformes; family Triakidae; genus Mustelus; species Mustelus asterias. The sequence goes on along the minus strand of NC_135822.1, from coordinate 46,079,798 downwards.
CACTGATACACACACACACACACTGACACACACACACACACACACTGATACACACACACACATACTGATACACACACACACACTGATACACGAGCACACACACTGATACGCACACACACACACTGATACACACACACACACACACTGATACACGAGCACACACACTGATACACGAACACACACACTGATACACACGCACACACACTGATTCACGAGCACACACACTGATACACACGCACACATAGTGATACACACACACACACTGACACACACACACACACACTGATACACACACACACTGATACACGCGCACACACTGATATGAACACACACTGATACAGACACACTCACTGATACACACACACACATTGATACACGAGCACACACACTGATACACGAGCACACACACTGATATACACACACACACTGATACACACACACACACTGATGCACGCGCACACACACTGATACACGAGCACACACACTGATACACACGCACACACACTGATACACGAGCACACACACTGATACACACGCACACACACTGATACACACACACACACTGACACACACACACACACACTGATACACACACACACACTGATACACACACACACAGATACACGCGCACACGCTGATATGCACACACACACTGATGCACGCGCACACACACTGATACACGAGCACACATACTGATACACACGCACACACACTGATACACACACACACACACACACACAGATACAGACACACACTGATACACACACACACACACACACTGATACGCACACACACAGCCACTGATACACACACACACTGATACACGCGCACACACACTGATACACATACACACACACACACGCTGATACACACACACACACTGATACACACACCCACACACTGATACACGAGCACACACACTGATACACGTGCACACACACTGATACACGCGGACACACTGATACACACGCACAGACTGATACACGCGCACACACTGATACACGCGCACACACTGATACATGAGCACACACACTGATACACACACACACACTGATACACACACACACACTGAAACACACACACACACACTGATACACGAGCACACACACTGATACACACACACACACACTGATACACACACACACTGATACACATACAAACACTGATACACGAGCACACACACTGATACACACACATATACACTGATACACACACACACACTGATACACGCGCGCTCACACTGATACACACACACACACACACACACTGATACGCGCGCACACACACTGATACCCACACACACACAGATACACACACACACTGATACACACACACACACTGATACACACACACACACTGATACACACACACACACTGATACACACTACACACTGATACACACACCCACACACTGATACACGAGCACACACACTGACACACACACACTCACTGATACACGTGCACACACACTGATACACGGGCACACTCTGATACACGCGCACAGACTGAAACAAGCGCACACACTGATAAACGCGCACACACTGATACACGAGCACACACACTAGTACACACACACACACGCACCGATACACACACACACACACACACACACTGATGCACGCGCACACACACTGATACACACACACACTGACACACACACACACACACACTGATACACACACACACACACACACTGATACACACACACACACAGATACACACATACACACTGATACACACGCGCACACACTGATGCACATTCACACACACTGATACACACACACAGATACACACACACTGATACACGCGCACTCACTGATACACACACACACACACACACACACTGATACACACACACACACTGATACACACGCGCACACACTGATGCACATTCACACACACTGATACACACACACACTGATACAAACACACAGATACACACACACTGACACAAACACACACACTGATACACACACACACACTGATACACGCGCACACACTGATATGCACACACACTGATAGAGACACACTCACTGATACACACACACACATTGATACACGAGCACACACACTGATACACGAGCACACACACTGATATACACACACACACTGATACACACACACACACTGATGCACGCGCACACACACTGATACACGAGCACACACACTGATACACACGCACACACACTGATACACGAGCACACACACTGATACACACGCACACACACTGATACACACACACACTGACACACACACACACAGTGATACACACACACACACTGATACACACACACACAGATACACGCGCACACGCTGATATGCACACACACACACTGATGCACGCGCACACACACTGATACACGAGCACACACACTGATACACACGCACACACACTGATACACACACACACACAGATACAGACACACACTGATATACACACACACACACACACTGATACACACACACACAGCCACTGATACACGCGCACACACACTGATACACATACACACACACACACGCTGATACACACACACACTGATACACACACCCACACACTGATACACGAGCACACACACTGATACACGCGGACACACTGATACACGCGGACACACTGATACACACGCACAGACTGATACACGCGCACACACTGATACACGCGCACACACTGTTACATGCGCACACACACTGATACACACACACACACTGATACACACACACTGAAACACACACACACACACTGATACACGAGCACACACACTGATACACACACACACTGATACACACACACACTGATACACATACAAACACTGATACACGAGCACACACACTGATACACACACACACACTGATACACACACATATACACTGATACACACACACACACTGATACACGCGCACACACACTGATACACACACACACACTGATACGCGCGCGCACACACTGATACCCACACACACACAGATACACACACACACTGATACACACACACACACACTGATACACACACACACACTGATACACACTACACACTGATACACACACCCACACACTGATACACGAGCACACACACTGACACACACACACTCACTAATACACGTGCACACACACTGATACACGCGCACACTCTGATACTCGAGCACACACACTGATACACACACACACACACTGACACACACACACACACACACTGATACACACACACACACACTGATACACGAGCACACACACTGATACACACGCACACACACTGATACACGAGCACACACACGGATACACACGCACACACAGTGATACACACACACACACTGACACACACACACACACACTGATACACACACACACACTGATAAACGCGCACACACTGATATGAACACACACTGATACAGACACACTCACTGATACACACACACACATTGATACACGAGCACACACACTGATACACGAGCACACACACTGATATACACACACACACTGATACACACACACTGATGCACGCGCACACACACTGATACACGAGCACACACACTGATACACACGCACACACACTGATACACGAGCACACACACTGATACACACGCACACACACTGATACACACACACACACTGACACACACACACACACTGATACACACACACGCACCGATACACACACACACAGATACACGCGCACACGCTGATATGCACACACACACTGATGCACGCGCACACACACTGATACACGAGCACACACACTGATACACACGCACACACACTGATACACACACACACACACACACAGATACAGACACACACTGATACACACACACACACACTGATACGCACACACACAGCCACTGATACACACACACACTGATACACGCGCACACACACTGATACACATACACACACACACACGCTGATACACACACACACACTGATACACACACCCACACACTGATACACGAGCACACACACTGATACACGTGCACACACACTGATACACGCGGACACACTGATACACACGCACAGACTGATACACGCGCACACACTGATACACGCGCACACACTGATACATGAGCACACACACTGATACACACACACACACTGATACACACACACTGAAACACACACACTCACACTGATACACGAGCACACACACTGATACACACACACACACACTGATACACACACACACTGATACACATACAAACACTGATACACGAGCACACACACTGATACACACACATATGCACTGATACACACACACACACTGATACACGCGCGCACACACTGATACACACACACACACACTGATACGCGCGCACACACACTGATACCCACACACACACAGATACACACATACACACTGATACACACACACACACTGATACACACACACACACTGATACACACTACACACTGATACACACACCCACACACTGATACACGAGCACACACACTGACACACACACACTCACTGATACACGTGCACACACACTGATACACGGGCACACTCTGATACACGCGCACAGACTGAAACAAGCGCACACACTGATAAACGCGCACACACTGATACACGAGCACACACACTAGTACACACACACACGCACCGATACAGACACACACACACACACTGATGCACGCGCACACACACTGATACACACACACACTGACACACACACACACACACACACTGATACACACACACACACACACACTGATACACACACACACACACTGATACACACACACACACTGATACACACGCGCACACACTGATGCACATTCACACACACTGATACACACACACACACTGATACACACACACAGATACACACACACTGATACACGCGCACTCACTGATACACACACACACACACACACACACACTGATACACACACACACACACAGATACACGAGCACACACACTGATACACACACACTGATACAAAGACAAACACACTGATACACACGCACACACACTGATACACATTCACACACACTGATACACACACACACACTGATACAAAGACAAACACACTGATACACACGCACACACACTGATACACATTCACACACACTGATACACACACACACACTGATGCACGCGCACACACACTGATACACGAGCACACACACTGATACACACGCACACACACTGATACACGAGCACACACACTAATACACACGCACACACACTGATACACACACACACACTGACACACACACACACACACACACACTGATACACACACACACACTGATACACACACACACAGATACACGCGCACACGCTGATATGCACACACACACTGATGCACGCGCACACACACTGATACACGAGCACACACACTGATACACACGCACACACACTGATACACACACACACACACACAGATACAGACACACACTGATACACACACACACACACACACACTGATACGCACACACACAGCCACTGATGCACACACACACTGATACACGCGCACACACACTGATACACATAGACACACACACACACACACGCTGATACACACACACACACTGATACACACACCCACACACTGATACACGAGCACACACACTGATACACGTGCACACACACTGATACACGCGCACACACTGATACATGCGCACACACACTGATACACACACACACACTGATACACACACACACACTGAAACACACACACACACACTGATACACGAGCACACACACTGATACACACACACACACACTGATACACACACACACTGATACACATACAAACACTGATACACGAGCACACACACTGATACACACACATATACACTGATACACACACACACACTGATACACGCGCACACACACTGATACACACACACACACACTGATACGCGCGCACACACACTGATACCCACACACACACAGATACACACACACACTGATACACAAACACACACACATACACACACACACACTGATACACACACACACACTGATACACACTACACACTGATACACACACCCACACACTGATACACGAGCACACACACTGACACACACACACTCACTGATACACGTGCACACACACTGATACACGGGCACACTCTGATACACGCGCACAGACTGAAACAAGCGCACACACTGATAAACGCGCACACACTGATACACGAGCACACACACTAGTACACACACACACGCACCGATACACACACACACACACACTGATGCACGCGCACACACACTGATACACACACACACTGACACACACACACACTGATACACACACACACACACACACTGATACACACACACACACACTGATACACACACACACACTGATACACACGCGCACACACTGATGCACATTCACACACACTGATACACACACACACTGATACACACACACAGATACACACACACTGATACACGCGCACTCACTGATACACACACACACACACACACACACTGATACACACACACTCACACAGATACACGAGCACACACACTGATACACACACACTGATACAAAGACAAACACACTGATACACACGCACACACACTGATACACATTCACACACACTGATACACACACACACACACTGATACAATCACACTGATACACACACACAGATACACACACACACTGATACACGCGCACACACATACACACACACACTGATACACACACACACACACTGATACACGCGCACACACTGATACACACACTGATACACACACACACACTGATACACACGCACACACACTGATACACGAGCACACACACTGATACACGCGCACACTCTGATACACGCGCACAGAATCATACACGCGCACTCACTGATGGACAGCGCACACACTGATACACGACAAACACACTGATACACACACACACTGACACACACACACACACATAGTGATACACGCGCACACACACTGATACACACACACACACTGATACACACACACACACACAGATACACACACAGACTGATACACAAACACACACACACTGATACACGAGCACACACACTGATACACACACACACACTGATACACGTGCACACACACTGATACACGCGCACACTCTGATACATGCGCACAGACTGATACACGCGCACACACTGACACACGCGCACACACTGATACATGCGCACACGCACTGATACACACACACACACTGACACACGCGCACACACACTGATACACACACACACTGATACACATACAAACACTGATACACGAGTACACACACTGATACACACACACACTGATACACACACACACATTGATACACACACACACACTGATACACGAGCGCACACACTGATACACACACACACTGATACACACGCACACACACTGATACACGAGCACACACACTGATACACACGCACACACTGCTACACACACACACACAGACACACACACACACACACTGATACACACACACACAAACACTGATACACACACACACAGATACACTCGCACACACTGATATGCACACAAACACTGATACAGACACACTCACTGATACACACACACATTGATACACACACACACACTGATACACGAGCGCACACACTGATACACACACACACACACTGATACACACACACACACACACTGATACACGCGCACACACTGATATGCACACACACTGATACAGACACACTCACTGATACACACACACACATTGATACACGAGCACACACACTGATACACGAGCACACACACTGATATACACACACACACTGATACACACACACACACTGATGCACGCGCACACACACTGATACACGAGCACACACACTGATACACACGCACACACACTGATACACGAGCACACACACTGATACACACGCACACACACTGATACACACACACGCACTGACACACACACACACTGATACACACACACACATTGATACACGAGCACACACACTGATACAGGAGCACACACTGATACACGTGCACACACACTGATACTCGCGCACACTCTGATACACGCGCACAGACTGATACACGCGCACACACTGATACACGCGCACACACTGATACACGAGCACACACACTGATACACACACACACACACTGATACACACACACATAGATACACGCGCACACACACTGATACACACACACACACTGACACGCGCACACACACTGATACATCCACACACTGATACACACACACACACTGATACACACACACACTGATACACACACACACACACTGATACACACACACACTGATACACACACACACACACACTGATACACACACACACACTGATACACACACACAGCCACTGATACACGAGCACACACACTGATACACACACACACACAGATACACGTGCACACACACTGATACGCGCGCACACTCTGATACACGCGCACAGACTGATACACGCGCACATACTGATACACCCGCACACACCGATACACGAGCACACACACTGATACACACACACACACACACTGATACACACACACACACACACACTGATACACGCGCACACACACTGATACACACACACTGACACGCGTGCACACTCACTGATACACACACACACTGATACACACACACACACACACACTGATACACACACACACACACTGATACACACACACACACTGATACACGAGCACACACACTGATACACGAGCACACACACTGATACACACGCACACACACTGATACACGAGCACACACACTGATACACACGCACACACACTGATACACACACACACTGACACACACACACACACACTGATACACACACACACTGATACACGCGCACACACTGATACACACACACACACTGATACACAAACGCACACACACTGATACACGAGAACACACACTGATACACACACACACACACTGATACACGCGCATACTCTGATACATGCGCACAGACTGATACACGCGCACACACTGACACACGCGCACACACTGATACATGCGCACACACACTGATACACACACACACACTGACACGCGCACACACACTGATACATCCACACACTGATACACACACACACACTGATACACACACACACACACACTGATACACACACACACACACACACTGATACACACACACACTGATACACACACACACACACTGATACACACACACACACTGATACACACACACAGCCACTGATACACGAGCACACACACTGATACACACACACACACAGATACACGTGCACACACACTGATACACGCGCACACTCTGATACACGCGCACAGACTGATACACGCGCACATACTGATACACCCGCACACACCGATACACGAGCACACACACTGATACACACACACACACACTGATACACACACACACACACACACACTGATACACGCGCACACACACTGATACACACACACTGACACGCGCGCACACACTGATACATGCGCACACGCACTGATACACACACACACACTGACACACGCGCACACACACTGATACACACACACACACTGATACACATACAAACACTGATACACGAGTACACACACTGATACACACACACACTGATACACACACACACATTGATACACACACACACACTGATACACGAGCGCACACACTGATACACACACACACTGATACACACGCACACACACTGATACACGAGCACACACACTGATACACACGCACACACTGCTACACACACACACAGACACACACACACACACTGATACACACACACACAAACACTGATACACACACACACAGATACACTCGCACACACTGATATGCACACAAACACTGATACAGACACACTCACTGATACACACACACACATTGATACACACACACACACTGATACACGAGCGCACACACTGATACACACACACACACACTGATACACACACACACACACTGATACACGCGCACACACTGATATGCACACACACTGATACAGACACACTCACTGATACACACACACACATTGATACACGAGCACACACACTGATACACGAGCACACACACTGATATACACACACACACTGATACACACACACACACTGATGCACGCGCACACACACTGATACACGAGCACACACACTGATACACACGCACACACACTGATACACGAGCACACACACTGACACACACGCACACACACTGATACACACACACACACTGACACACACACTGATACACACACACACATTGATACACGAGCACACACACTGATACAGGAGCACACACTGATACACGTGCACACACACTGATACTCGCGCACACTCTGATACACGCGCACAGACTGATACACGCGCACACACTGATACACGCGCACACACTGATACACGAGCACACACACTGATACACACACACACACACTGATACACACACACACACACATAGATACACGCGCACACACACTGATACACACACACACACTGACACGCGCACACACACTGATACATCCACACACTGATACACACACACACACTGATACACACACACACACACTGATACACACACACACACACTGATACACACACACACTGATACACACACACACACACTGATACACACACACACACTGATACACACACAGAGCCACTGATACACGAGCACACACACTGATACACACACACACACAGATACACGTGCACACACACTGATACGCGCGCACACTCTGATACACGCGCGCAGACTGATACACGCGCACATACTGATACACCCGCACACACCGATACACGAGCACACACACTGATACACACACACACACACTGATACACACACACACACACACACTGATACACGCGCACACACACTGATACACACACACTGACACGCGTGCACACTCACTGATACACACACACACTGATACACACACACACACACACACTGATACACACACACACACACTGATACACACACACACACTGATACACGAGCACACACACTGATACGCACACACACACACTGATACACACACACACACACTGATACACGAGCACACACACTGATACACGAGCACACACACTGATACACACGCACACACACTGATACACGAGCACACACACTGATACACACGCACACACACTGATACACACACACACTGACACACACACACACACACACTGATACACACACACACTGATACACGCGCACACACTGATACACACACACACACACTGATACACAAACGCACACACACTGATACACGAGAACACACACTGATACACACACACACACACACTGATACACGCGCATACTCTGATACATGCGCACAGACTGATACATGCGCACACACTGACACACGCGCACACACTGATACATGCGCACACACACTGATACACACACACACACTGATACACGCGCACACACTGATACACACACACACACTGATACACACACACACATTGATACACGAGCACACACACTGATACAGGAGCACACACTGATACACGTGCACACACACTGATACTCGCGCACACTCTGATACACGCGCACAGACTGATACACGCGCACACACTGATACACGCGCACACACTGATACACGAGCACACACACTGATACACACACACACACTGATACACACACACACACACATAGATACACGCGCACACACACTGATACACACACACACACTGACACGCGCACACACACTGATACATCCACACACTGATACACACACACACACTGATACACACACACACACACTGATACACACACACACACACTGATACACACACACACTGATACACACACACACACACACTGATACACACACACACTGATACACGCGCACACACTGATACACACACACACACACTGATACACAAACGCACACACACTGATACACGAGAACACACACTGATACACACACACACACACTGATACACGCGCATACTCTGATACATGCGCACAGACTGATACACGCGCACACACTGACACACGCGCACACACTGATACATGCGCACACACACTGATACACACACACACACTGACACGCGCACACACACTGATACATCCACACACTGATACACACACACACACTGATACACACACACACACACACTGATACACACACACACACACACTGATACACACACACACTGATACACACACACACACACACACTGATACACACACACACACTGATACACACACACAGCCACTGATACACGAGCACACACACTGATACACACACACACACAGATACACGTGCACACACACTGATACACGCGCACACTCTGATACACGCGCACAGACTGATACACGCGCACATACTGATACACCCGCACACACCGATACACGAGCACACACACTGATACACACACACACACACTGATACACACACACACACACACACACTGATACACGCGCACACACACTGATACACACACACTGACACGCGTGCACACTCACTGATACACACACACACTGATACACACACACACACACACACTGATACACACACACACACACTGATACACACACACACACTGATACACGAGCACACACACTGATACGCACACACACACACTGATACACACACACACACACTGATACACGAGCACACACACTGATACACGAGCACACACACTGATACACACGCACACACACTGATACACGAGCACACACACTGATACACACGCACACACACTGATACACACACACACACTGACACACACACACACACACACTGATACACACACACACTGATACACGCGCACACACTGATACACACACACACACTGATACACACACACACATTGATACACGAGCACACACACTGATACAGGAGCACACACTGATACACGTGCACACACACTGATACTCACGCACACTCTGATACACGCGCACAGACTGATACACGCGCACACACTGATACACGCGCACACACTGATACACGAGCACACACACTGATACACACACACACACTGATACACACACACACACACATAGATACACGCGCACACACACTGATACACACACACACACTGACACGCGCACACACACTGATACATCCACACACTGATACACACACACACACTGATACACACACACACACACTGATACACACACACACACTGATACACACACACACTGATACACACACACACACACACTGATACACAAACACACACTGATACACACACACAGCCACTGATACACGAGCACACACACTGATACACACACACACACAGATACACGTGCACACACACTGATACGCGCGCACACTCTGATACACGCGCACAGACTGATACACGCGCACATACTGATACACCCGCACACACCGATACACGAGCACACACACTGATACACACACACACACACTGATACACACACACACACACACTGATACACACACACTGATACACACACACTGATACACACACACACTCACTGATACACACACACACTGATACACACACACACACACACACTGATACACACACACACACACTGATACACACACACACACTGATACACGAGCACACACACTGATACGCACACACACACACTGATACACACACACACACACACACTGATACACACACACACACTGATACACACACACACTGATACACACACACACACACACACTGATACACACACACACACTGATACACACACACAGCCACTGATACACGAGCACACACACTGATACACACACACACACAGATACACGTGCACACACACTGATACGCGCGCACACTCTGATACACGCGCGCAGACTGATACACGCGCACATACTGATACACCCGCACACACCGATACACGAGCACACACACTGATACACACACACACACACTGATACACACACACACACACACACTGATACACGCGCACACACACTGATACACACACACTGACACGCGTGCACACTCACTGATACACACACACACTGATACACACACACACACACACACTGATACACACACACACACACTGATACACACACACACACTGATACACGAGCACACACACTGATACGCACACACACACACTGATACACACACACACACACTGATACACGAGCACACACACTGATACACGAGCACACACACTGATACACACGCACACACACTGATACACGAGCACACACACTGATACACACGCACACACACTGATACACACACACACTGACACACACACACACACACACTGATACACACACACACTGATACACGCGCACACACTGATACACACACACACACACTGATACACAAACGCACACACACTGATACACGAGAACACACACTGATACACACACACACACACTGATACACGCGCATACTCTGATACATGCGCACAGACTGATACACGCGCACACACTGACACACGCGCACACACTGATACATGCGCACACACACTGATACACACACACACACTGATACACGCGCACACACTGATACACACACACACACTGATACACACACACACATTGATACACGAGCACACACACTGATACAGGAGCACACACTGATACACGTGCACACACACTGATACTCACGCACACTCTGATACACGCGCACAGACTGATACACGCGCACACACTGATACACGCGCACACACTGATACACGAGCACACACACTGATACACACACACACACTGATACACACACACACACACATAGATACACGCGCACACACACTGATACACACACACACACTGACACGCGCACACACACTGATACATCCACACACTGATACACACACACACACTGATACACACACACACACACTGATACACACACACACACACTGATACACACACACACTGATACACACACACACACACACTGATACACACACACACTGATACACGCGCACACACTGATACACACACACACACACTGATACACAAACGCACACACACTGATACACGAGAACACACACTGATACACACACACACACACTGATACACGCGCATACTCTGATACATGCGCACAGACTGATACACGCGCACACACTGACACACGCGCACACACTGATACATGCGCACACACACTGATACACACACACACACTGACACGCGCACACACACTGATACATCCACACACTGATACACACACACACACTGATACACACACACACACACACTGATACACACACACACACACACTGATACACACACACACTGATACACACACACACACACACACTGATACACACACACACACTGATACACACACACAGCCACTGATACACGAGCACACACACTGATACACACACACACACAGATACACGTGCACACACACTGATACACGCGCACACTCTGATACACGCGCACAGACTGATACACGCGCACATACTGATACACCCGCACACACCGATACACGAGCACACACACTGATACACACACACACACACTGATACACACACACACACACACACACTGATACACGCGCACACACACTGATACACACACACTGACACGCGTGCACACTCACTGATACACACACACACTGATACACACACACACACACACACTGATACACACACACACACACTGATACACACACACACACTGATACACGAGCACACACACTGATACGCACACACACACACTGATACACACACACACACACTGATACACGAGCACACACACTGATACACGAGCACACACACTGATACACACGCACACACACTGATACACGAGCACACACACTGATACACACGCACACACACTGATACACACACACACACTGACACACACACACACACACACTGATACACACACACACTGATACACGCGCACACACTGATACACACACACACACTGATACACACACACACATTGATACACGAGCACACACACTGATACAGGAGCACACACTGATACACGTGCACACACACTGATACTCGCGCACACTCTGATACACGCGCACAGACTGATACACGCGCACACACTGATACACGCGCACACACTGATACACGAGCACACACACTGATACACACACACACACTGATACACACACACACACACATAGATACACGCGCACACACACTGATACACACACACACACTGACACGCGCACACACACTGATACATCCACACACTGATACACACACACACACTGATACACACACACACACACTGATACACACACACACACACTGATACACACACACACTGATACACACACACACACACACTGATACACAAACACACACTGATACACACACACAGCCACTGATACACGAGCACACACACTGATACACACACACACACAGATACACGTGCACACACACTGATACGCGCGCACACTCTGATACACGCGCACAGACTGATACACGCGCACATACTGATACACCCGCACACACCGATACACGAGCACACACACTGATACACACACACACACACTGATACACACACACACACACACTGATACACACACACTGATACACACACACTGATACACACACACACTCACTGATACACACACACACTGATACACACACACACACACACACTGATACACACACACACACACTGATACACACACACACACTGATACACGAGCACACACACTGATACGCACACACACACACTGATACACACACACACACACTGATACACGAGCACACACACTGATACACGAGCATACACACTGATACACACGCACACACACTGATACACGAGCACACACACTGATACACACGCACACACACTGATACACACACACACTGACACACACACACACACACACTGATACACACACACACTGATACACGCGCACACACTGATACACACACACACACTGATACACAAACGCACACACACTGATACACGAGAACACACACTGATACACACACACACACACTGATACACGCGCATACTCTGGTACATGCGCACAGACTGATACACGCGCACACACTGACACACGCGCACACACTGATACATGCGCACACACACTGATACACACACACACACTGACACGCGCACACACACTGATACATCCACACACTGATACACACACACACACTGATACACACACACACACACACACTGATACACACACACACACTGATACACACACACACTGATACACACACACACACACACACTGATACACACACACACACTGATACACACACACAGCCACTGATACACGAGCACACACACTGATACACACACACACACAGATACACGTGCACACACACTGATACACGCGCACACTCTGATACACGCGCACAGACTGATACACGCGCACATACTGATACACCCGCACACACCGATACACGAGCACACACACTGATACACACACAGACACACTGATACACACACACACACACACACTGATACACGCGCACACACACTGATACACACACACTGACACGCGTGCACACTCACTGATACACACACACACTGATACACACACACACACACACTGATACACACACACACACACTGATACACACACACACACTGATACACGAGCACACACACTGATACGCACACACACACACTGATACACACACACACACACTGATACACGAGCACACACACTGATACACGAGCACACACACTGATACACACGCACACACACTGATACACGAGCACACACACTGATACACACGCACACACACTGATACACACACACACACTGACACACACACACACACACACTGATACACACACACACTGATACACGCGCACACACTGATACACACACACACACTGATACACAAACGCACACACACTGATACACGAGAACACACACTGATACACACACACACACACTGATACACGCGCATACTCTGATACATGCGCACAGACTGATACACGCGCACACACTGACACACGCGCACACACTGATACATGCGCACACACACTGATACACACACACACACTGACACGCGCGCACACACACTGATACACACACACACACTGATACACATACAAACACTGATTCACGAGCACACACACTGATACACACACACACTGATACACACACACACACTGATACACACGCACACACACTGATACACGAGCACACACACTGATACACACGCACACACAATGATACACACACACACACTGACACACATACACACTGATACACACACACACACTGATACACACACACACACTGATACACACACACACACAGATACACGCGCACACACTGATATGCACACAAACACTGATACAGACACACTCACTGATACACACACACACATTGATACACACACACACACTGATACACGAGCGCACACACTAATACACACTCACACACACACTGATACACACGCACACACACTGATACACGAGCACACACACTGATACACACGCACACACACTGATACACACAAACACACTGACACACACACACACTGAGACACACACACACACTGATACACACACACACAGATACACGCGCACACACTGATATGCACACAAACACTGATACAGACACTCACTGATACACACACACACATTGATACACGAGCGCACACACTGATACACGAGCACACACTGATACACGTGCACACACACTGATACTCGCGCACACTCTGATACACGCGCACAGACCGATACACGCACACACACTGATACACGCGCACACACTGATACACGAGCACACACACTGATACACACACACACACTGATACACACACACACACATAGATACACGCGCACACACACTGATACACACACACACTGACACACGCACACACACTGATACATACACACACTGATACACACACACACTGATACACACACACACACACTGATACACACACACACACTGATACACACACACACTGATACACACACACACACACTGATACACACACACACACACTGATACACACACACACAGCCACTGATACACGAGCACACACACTGATACACACACACACTCTGATACACGAGCACACACACTGATACACGCGCACACTCTGATACACGCGCACAGACTGATGCACGCGCACACACAGATACACGCGCACACACTGATACACGAGCACACACACTGATACACACACACACACACTGATACACACACACACACTGATACACGCGCACACACAATGATACACACACACTGACACGCGTGCACACTCACTGATACACACACACACCATGATACTCGAGCACACACACTGATACACACACACACACACTGACACACACACACTGATACACACACACACACTGATACACACACACACACTGATACACGAGCACACACACTGATACGCACACACACACACTGATGTACACACACACACACACACACTGATACACGAGCACACACACTGATACACGAGCACACACACTGATACAAACGCACACACACTGATACACGAGCACACACACTGATACACACGCACACACAGTGATACACACACACACACTGACACACACACACACACACTGATACACACACACACACACTGATACACGCGCACACACTGATATGCACACACACTGATACAGACACACTCACTGATGCACACACACACATTGATACACGAGCACACACACTGATACACGAGCACACACACTGATATACACACACACACTGATACACACACACACACTGATGCACGCGCACACACACTGATACACGAGCACACACACTGATACACACGCACACACACTGATACACGAGCACACACACTGATACACACGCACACACACTGATACACACACACACTGACACACACACACACACTGATACACACACACACACTGATACACACACACACAGATACACGCGCACACGCTGATATGCACACAAACACTGATACAGACACACTCACTGATACACACACACACATTGATACACGAGCAAACACACTGATACACGAGCACACACTGATACACGTGCACACACACTGATACTCGCGCACACTCTGATACACGCGCACAGACTGATACACGCGCACACACTGATACACGCGCACACACTGATACACGAGCACACACACTGATACACACACACACTGATACTCACACACACACACATAGGTACACGCGCACACACACTGATACACACACACACTGACACACGCACACACACTGATACACACACACACACACACACACACTGATACACACACACACTGATACACACACACACACACACAGATACACACACACACACTGATACACACACACCCAGCCACTGATACACGAGCACACACACTGATACACACACACACACTGATACACGTGCACACACACTGATACACGCGCACACTCTGATACACGCGCACAGACTGATGCACGCGCACACACTGATACACGCGCACACACTGATACACGAGCACACACACTGATACACGCCCACACACACTGATACACACACACTGACACGCGTGCACACTCACTGATACACACACACACCCTGATACTCGAGCACACACACTGATACACACACACACACTGACACACACACACACACACTGATACACACACACACACACTGATACACACACACACACTGATACACGAGCACACACACTGATACGCACACACACACACTGATACACACACACACACACACTGATACACGAGCACACACACTGATACACGAGCACACACACTGATACACACGCACACACACTGATACACGAGCACACACACTGATACACACGCACACACAGTGATACACACACACACACTGACACAAACACACACACTGATACACACACACACACTGATACACGCGCACACACTGATATGCACACACACTGATATAGACACACTCACTGATACACACACACACATTGATACACGAGCACACACACTGATACACGAGCACACACACTGATATAAACTCACACACTGATACACACACACACACACTGATGCACGCGCACACACACTGATACACGAGCACACACACTGATACACACGCACACACACTGATACACACACACACACACACAGATACAGACACACACTGATACACACACACACACACTGATACGCACACACACAGCCACTGATACACACACACACTGATACACGCGCACACACACTGATACACATACACACACACACACGCTGATACACACACACACACTGATACACACACCCACACACTGATACACGAGCACACACACTGATACACGTGCACACACACTGATACACGCGGACACACTGATACACACGCACAGACTGATACACGCGCACACACTGATACACGCGCACACACTGATACATGCGCACACACACTGATACACACACACACACTGATACACACACACACACTGAAACACACACGCACACACTGATACACGAGCACACACACTGATACACACACACACTGATACACATACAAACACTGATACACGAGCACACACACTGATACACACACACACACTGATACACACACATATACACTGATGCACACACACACAGTGATACACGCGCACACACACTGATACACACACACACACTGATACGCGCGCACACACACTGATACCCACACACACACAGATACACACACACACTGATACGCACACACACACACTGATACACACACACACACTGATACACACTACACACTGATACACACACCCACACACTGATACACGAGCACACACACTGACACACACACACTCACTGATACACGTGCACACACACTGATACACGCGCACACTCTGATACACGCGCACAGACTGATACACGCGCACACACTGATAAACGCGCACACACTGATACACGAGCACACACACTAGTACACACACACGCACCGATACACACACACACACACACACTGATGCACGCGCACACACACTGATACACACACACAGACACTGACACACACACACTGATACACACACACACACACACACACTGATACACACACACACACACACTGATGCACGCGCACACACACTGATACACACACACACTGATACACACACACTGATACACACACACTGATACACGCGCACACACTGATACACACACACACACACACACTGATACACACACACACAGATACACGAGCACACACACTGATACACACACACTGATACAAAGACAAACACACTGATACACACGCACACACACTGATACACACGCACACACACTGATACACACACACACACTGACAGACACACACACACACTGATACACACACACACACTGATACACGCGCACACACTGATATGCACACACACTGATACAGACACACTCACTGATACACACACACACACTGATACACAAACACACACACACTGATACACGAGAACACACACTGATACACACACACACTGATACACGCGCATACTCTGATACATGCGCACAGACTGATACACGCGCACACACTGACACACGCGCACACACTGATACATGCGCACACACACTGATACACACACACACACTGACACGCGCGCACACACACTGATACACACACACACACTGATACACATACAAACACTGATACATGAGCACACACACTGATACACACACACACTGATACACACACACACATTGATACACACACACACACTGATACACGAGCGCACACACTGATACACACACACACACTGATACACACGCACACACACTGATACACGAGCACACACACTGATACACACGCACACACAATGATACACACACACACTGACACACACACACTGATACACACACACACACTGATACACACACACACACTGATACACACACACACACAGATACACGCGCACACACTGATATGCACACAAATACTGATACAGACACACTCACTGATACACACACACACATTGATACACACACACACACTGATACACGAGCGCACACACTAATACACACTCACACACACACTGATACACACGCACACACACTGATACACACACACACACACTGATACACACACACACACTGACACACACACACACACACTGATACACACACACACACTGATACACACACACACAGATACACGCGCACACACTGATATGCACACAAACACTGATACAGACACACTCACTGAGACACACACACACATTGATACACGAGCACACACACTGATACACGAGCACACACTGATACACGTGCACACACACTGATACTCGCGCACACTCTGATACACGCGCACAGACTGATACACACACACACACTGATACACACACACACATAGATACACGCGCACACACACTGATACACACACACTGACACACGCACACACACTGATACATACACACACTGATACACACACACACTGATACACACACACACACTGATACACACACACACTGATACACACACACACACACTGATACACACACACACACTGATTCACACACACACAGCCACTGATACACGAGCACACACACTGATACACACACACACACTGATACACGTGCACACACACTGATACACGCGCACACTCTGATACACGCGCACAGACTGATGCACGCGCACACACTGATACACGCGCACACACTGATACACGAGCACACACACTGATACACACACACACTGATACACACACACACACACTGATGCACGCGCACACACACTGATACACACACACTGACACGCGTGCACACTCACTGATAGACACACACACCCTGATACTCGAGCACACACACTGATACACACACACACACTGACACACACACACACACACACTGATACACACACACACACATACTGATACACACACACACACTGATACACGAGCACACACACTGATACGCACACACACACACTGATACACACACACACACACACTGATACACGAGCACACACACTGATACACACGCACACACACTGATACACGAGCACACACACTGATACACACGCACACACAGTGATACACACACACACACTGACACACACACACACACTGACACACACACACACACACACTGATACACACACACACTGATACACGCGCACACACTGATATGAACACACACTGATACAGACACACTCACTGATACACACACACACATTGATACACGAGCACACACACTGATACACGAGCACACACACTGATATACACACACACACTGATACACACACACACACACACACACTGATGCACGCGCACACACACTGATACACGAGCACACACACTGATACACACGCACACACACTGATACACGAGCACACACACTGATACACACGCACACACACTGATACACACACACACACACTGACACACACACACACACACTGATACACACACACACACTGATACACACACACACACACAGATACACGCGCACACGCTGATATGCACGCACACACTGATGCACGCGCACACACACTGATACACGAGCACACACTGACACACACACACACACACTGATACAGACACACACTGATACACACACACACACACACACACTGATACGCACACACACAGCCACTGATACACACACACACTGATACACGCGCACACACACTGATACACATGCACACACACACACGCTGATACACACACACACACTGATACACACACCCACACACTGATACACGAGCACACACACTGATACACGTGCACACACACTGATACACGCGGACACACTGATACACACGCACAGACTGATACACGCGCACACACTGATACACGCGCACACACTGATACATGCGCACACACACTGATACACACACACACACTGATACACACACACACACTGAAACACACACACACACACTGATACACGAGCACACACACTGATACACACACACACAGACTGATACACACACACACTGATACACATACAAACACTGATACACGAGCACACACACTGATACACACACACACTGATACACACACATATACACTGATACACACACACACTGATACACGCGCACACACACTGATACACACACACACACACTGATACGCGCGCACACACACTGATACCCACACACACACAGATACACACACACACTGATACACACACACACACACTGATACACACACACACACTGATACACACTACAGACTGATACACACACCCACACACTGATACACGAGCACACACACTGACGCACACACACTCACTGATACACGTGCACACACACTGATACACGCGCACACTCTGATACACGCGCACAGGCTGATACACGCGCACACACTGATAAACGCGCACACACTGATACACGAGCACACACACTAGTACACACACACACGCACCGATACACACACACACACACACACACTGATGCACGCGCACACACACTGATAAACACACACACTGACACACACACATACACACACACTGATACACACACACACACACACACACACTGATACACACACACACACACACACTGATACACACACACACACTGATACACACGCGCACACACTGATGCACATTCACACACACTGATACACACACACTGATACACACACACAGATACACACACACTGATACACGCGCACTCACTGATACACACACACACACACACACTGATACACACACACACACACAGATACACGAGCACACACACTGATACACACACACTGATACAAAGACAAACACACTGATACACACGCACACACACTGATACGCATTCACACACACTGATACACACACACACACACTGATACAATCACACTGATACACACACACACATACACACACACACTGATACACGCGCACACACTGATACACACACACACTGATACACACACACACACACTGATACACGCGCACACACTGATACACACACTGATACACTCGCACACACTGATACACACACACACACAGATACACACACACACACTGATACACGAGCACACACACTGATACACACACACACACTGATACACGAGCACACACACTGATACACGAGCACACACACTGATACACACACACTGATACACGAGCACACACACTGATACACACACACACTGATACACACGCACACACACTGATACACGAGCACACACACTGATACACACGCACCCACACTGATACACACACACACACTGACACACCCACACACACACTGATACACACACACACACTGATACACACACACACACTGATACACGAGCACACACACTGATACACGAGCACACACACTGATACACACACACACTGATACACGTGCACATACACTGATACACACGCACACACACTGATATACACACACACACAGTGATACACGCACACACACTGACACACACTCACACACTGATACACACACACACACTGATACACGAGCACACACAGATACACACACACACTGATACACGCACACACACTGACACACACTCACACACACGCCCTGATACAGACTGATACACACACGAATATATACACACACAGACACACTGATACATACACCGACACATAGTCACACACCCTGATACATACACACACACTGATGCATACACCGATATACACACACACAAACTGATACACACACTGCTACACACCGATACACAGACAAATTACACACAGCCCAGTACAAAGTCAATCTCCCATTTCAATGTTTCATCAAACAAGGACAGACAGTTTAGAAAATGCAGTTGGATACAGATGAAAATTCCCTCCATATCAGCCTCTCTTTCCCACTCTCCATCCAGCTGGAGCGGGCAAGAGTGAAACAGGGATAGAGAGAGAGTAACAGAGAGAGGGGAGGAAAGGAATGGGGTGAGAGTCACACAGAGAGAGGGGAAGTGATTGAAATAGAGAGTGTCAGGCAGTGTTCCTGCGAAGCTGAGGGCGGTGGCCTTTGAAGGTACCACACAGAACGTAAGAAATAGGAGCAGGAGTGGGCCATTCTGCTCCTCAAGCATGTTCCTCCCATTGATAAGATCATGGCTGATCTGACGTGGCCTGAACTCCTTTTTGCTGTCTGTCTCCCCATAACCCTCAGCTCCCTTGAATATATTCAATATCCCACCGCCCACTGCTCTCTGGGGAAGGGAATTCGTAACACTCACCACCCCCTGAGAGAAGAAATTATTCCTTCTCATCTCCATCTTTAATGGGAGCTGTATGAACTTTAAACTATTGCCTCCCTGATCCTTGATTCCCCCATGTTGGCCCTGTTCTGTGATAATTAATGCAGATGTTTAAAGATTTTTCAATAGTAATTTAAGGGACGCGGAAAAAAACATGCGGCTCTTGACACAACAGATATATTTCAAGGGTATATTGCAGCCAGCTGTGTCTGAGTGGACAGTAATCTTCCCTCAGAATCAGACAGATTGTGGGTTCAGCTCAAAGCCTCGAATACTAGGCCCTTAGCATCGATCAGAGACTCCGAACACAGCATGATGGGCGAGCGGACAAAGGAAAGTGGTGTTGAATTTGTGAGACTTGCTTCGTGAAAAACTTTAGTGCTTGGTCAGAATGTCAACTTTTGAATGGACCTACCATATATTAAGCTGATCTTTCTCTACACACTATCGGTAACTGCAACACTATAGTCTGCACCCTTTCCTCTCCTCCCCGATGTACTCTATGTACGGAATGTTTTGTCTCTATAGCGCACAAGAAACAGTACTTTTCACTGCATCCCAATACGTGTGGCATTCTCCATGATTACATAAGAACATAAGAAATAGGAGCAGGAGTAGGCCATCTAGCCCCTCGAGCCTGCCCCGCCATTCAATAAGATCATGGCTGATCTGACGTGGATCAATACCACTTACCCGCCTGATCCCCATAACCCTTAATTCCCTTACCGATCAGGAATCCATCCATCCGCGCTTTAAACATATTCAGCGAGGTAGCCTCCACCACCTCAGTGGGCAGAGAATTCCAGAGATTCACCACCCTCTGGGAGAAGAAGTTCCTCCTCAACTCTGTCTTAAACCGACCCCCCTTTATTTTGAGGCTGTGTCCTCTAGTTTTAACTTCCTTACAAAGTGGAAAGAATCTCTCCGCCTCCACCCTATCCAGCCCCCGCATTATCTTATAAGTCTCCATAAGATCCCTCCTCATCCTTCTAAACTCCAACGAGTACAAACCCAATCTACTCAGCCTCTCCTCATAATCCAAACCCCTCATCTCCGGTATCAACCTGGTGAACCTTCTCTGCACTCCCTCCAATCCCAATATATCCTTCCTCATATAAGGGGACCAATACTGCACACAGTATTCCAGCTGCGGCCTCACCAATGCCCTGTACAGGTGCATCAAGACATCCCTGCTTTTATATTCTATGCCCTTCGCAATATAGGCCAACATCCCATTTGCCTTCTTGATCACCTGTTGTACCTGCAGACTGGGCTTTTGCGTCTCATGCACAAGGACCCCCAGGTCCCTTTGCACGGTAGCATGTTTTAATTTGTCTCCATTGAGATAGTAATCCCATTTGTTATTATTTCCTCCAAAGTGTATAACCTCGCATTTCTCAACGTTATACTCCATTTGCCATATCCTCGCCCACTCACTCAGCCTGTCCAAATCTCTCTGCAGATCTTCTCCGTCCTCCACACGATTCACTTTTCCACTTATCTTTGTGTCGTCTGCAAACTTCGTTACCCTACACTCCGTCCCCTCCTCCAGATCATCTATATAAATGGTAAACAGTTGCGGCCCGAGTACCGATCCCTGCGGCACGCCACTAGTTACCTTCCTCCAACTGGAAAAACACCCATTTATTCCGACTCCTTGCTTCCTGTCGGATAGCCAGTCCCCAATCCACTTTAACACACTACCCCCAACTCCGTGTGCCCTAATCTTCTTCAGCAGCCTTTTATGGGGCACCTTATCAAACGCCTTTTGGAAATCCAAAAACACCGCATCCACCGGTTCTCCTCCATCAACCGCCCTCGTCACATCTTCATAAAAATCCAACATCTTCGTCAAGCACGACTTTCCCCTCATGAATCCATGCTGCGTCTGATTGATCGAACCATTTCTATCCAGATGCCCTGCTATCTCTTCTTTAATAATGGATTCCAGCATTTTCCCTACTACAGACGTTAAGCTGACCGGCCTATAGTTACCCGCCTTTTGTCTCCTTCCTTTTTTAAACAGCGGCGTAACATTAGCCGTTTTCCAATCAACCGGCACTACCCCAGAATGCAACGAGTTTTGATAAATAATCACTAACGCATCCACTATTACCTCTGACATTTCTTTCAATGATTAGACCCCTTAATGATAAACAACATGGTGGATGAGAGGAATAGAGAGAGAGGAAGCGATGCAGAGTAACAGAGAGGTCGGTAGAATGAGAGAGCAATGCCCATGTTGAATACATCTCTGACTGAATTTAGCTGTCATTTCTCCCACAGCCTTCCACTATCAACAATTCCTAATCGATTTGGTCATTTTGGCTCTGCAAGTATATTTTCATCAATGTTTTCTGCATCGCCTCTGGAGCTATTATTTTCATTTCCTTTCTCCGTACTCAATCCCATTCTTTCTGACCTCCCAATTTTTCCCATCTCTCTTTCTCTTCTTCTGAAGCTTGTTCTTGTACTTTTGATTTGATTTTATTTTATTTGATTTATTATTGTCACATGTATTCACATACAGTGACAAGTATTGTTTCTTGCACGCTATACAGACAAATCATACCGTTCATAGAGAAGAAAACGAGAGGGTGCAGAATGTAATGTTACAGTCATAGCTAGGGTGTGGAGAAAGATCAACTTCATGCAAGGTAGGTTCATTCAAAAGTCTGACAGCAGCAAGGAAGAAGCTGTTCTTGAGTCAGTTGGTGTATAAAATTATGAAAGGCATAGATAGGGTGACCGGTGGGAAGCTTTTCCCCGGGTCGGTGGTGACGTTCACGAGGGGTCATAGGTTCAAGGTGAAGGGGGGAAGGTTTAACACAGATATCAGAAGGACATATTTCACACAGAGGGTCGTGGGGTCCTGGAATGTGTTGCCGGGCAAGGTGGTGGAGGCGGACACACTGGGAACGTTTAAGACTTTTCTAGACAGCTATATGAACGGAGTGGGAATGGAGGGATACAAAAGAGTGGTCTAGTTTGGACCAGGGAGCGGCGCAGGCTAATTTTTCCTTGTTTCTCGTGGAAGTGGAAATGACTAGGGTTGGGAAGCATTTTCCGATCAGGGCCATTGTGATCTCCTGGACTCGTTTCGATCGTCTCAGGGGGTCGGAGAGGAATTTCCCAGATTTTTTTTTCCCCATATTGGCCCTGGGGTTTTTCACTCTGGGTTTTCGCCTCTCCCTGGAGATCACATGGTCTGGAATGGGGGGGTGGGGGTGAGTTAATAGGTTGTAATGAACAAAGCATCGTAGCTGTGGGGGACAGCTCGGTGGATAGGATATTGGTATGTAGATAGGCTGGAAAATTGGGCGGGGATCCTGGATTCAGGATTCAATCCTGGACCGGGGAGCGGCGCGGGCTTGGAGGGCCGAAGGGCCTGTTCCTGTGCTGTATTGTTCTTTGTTCTTTGTGACCTCAGACGTGACGTTGGTAAGTAAGCTCAGTATCTTTTTCCCGAAGGAAGAAGGTGGAAGAGAGAATGTCCGGGTGCGTGGGGTCCTTAATTATGCTGGCTGCTTTGCCGAGGCAGCAGGAAGTGTAGACAGAGTCAATGGATGGGAGTCTGGTTTGCGTGATGGATTGGGCTACATTTGATAGTTGCTTGCGGTCTTGGTCAGAGCAGGAGCCATACCAAGCTGTGATACAATCAGAAAGAATGCTTTCTATGGTGCATCTGTAAAAGTTGCTGAGACTCGTAGCTGAGATGCCAAATTTCCTCAGTCTTCTGAGAAAGTAGAGGCATTGGTGGGGCTTTCTTAACTATAGTGTGGGACAGGTTGTTGGTGATCTGGATTCCAAAAAACTTGAAGCTCTCGACCCTTTCTACTTCGTCCCCGTTGATGTAGACAGGGGCATGTTCTCCTTTACGCTTCCTGAAGTCGATGACAACCTCTTCATTTTGTTGACATTGAGGGAGAGATTATTGTTGCCGCACTAGTTCACCATATTCTCTATCTCATTCCTGTACTCTGTCTCGTCATTGTTTGAGATCCGACCCACCATCCGGTGGTGTCGTCAGCAAACTTGAAGATCGAATTGGAGGGGAATTTGGCCGCACAGTCATAGGTGTATAAGGAGTATATTGACGGGACTGAGAACACAGCCTTATGGGCACCGGCGTTGAGGATGATCGTGGAGGAGGTATTGCCTATCCTTACTGTTGCTGTAGCACGAGGGGTCATAGGTTCAAGGTGAAGGGGGGAGGTTTAACACAGATATCAGAAGGACATATTTTACACAGAGGGTCGTGGGGGCCTGGAATGTGTTGCCGGGCAAGGTGGTGGAGGCGGACACACTGGGAACGTTTAAGACTTATCTAGACAAGCTATATGAACGGAGTGGGAAAGTAGGGATACAAAAGAGTGGTCTAGTTTGGACCAGGGAGCGGCGCGGGCTAATTGTTCTTTGTTTCTCGTTTCAAGGCTTCATTCTATGATCATCTTGCTGGTGCCAGTACAGAACGAGACTGCGGATAGTTGGGAACCTGTCTCGGGGGCAGAGAATTCAGATGGTGTTCGTAAAGCAGAAGTGGAAATGAATAGGGTTGGGAAGCATTTTCTGATCAGGGCCAGTGTGATCTCCTGGACTCGTTTCGATCGCCACAGGGGGTCGGAGAGGAATTTCCCAGATTTTTTTTTCCCCATATTGGCCCTGGGGTTTTCACTCTGGGTTTTCGCCTCTCCCTGGAGATCACATGGTCTGGAATGGGGGGGTGGGGGTGAGTTAATAGGTTGTGATGAACAAAGCATCGTAGCTGTGAGGGACAGCTCGGTGGATAGGATATTAGGATGTAGATAGGCTGGAAAATTGGGCGGGGATCCTGGATTCAGGATTCAATCCTGGACCGGGGAGCGGCGCGGGCTTGGAGGGCCGAAGGGCCTGTTCCTGTGCTGTATTGTTCTTTGTTTGTTCTTTGATTTTTCAATTGGAGAGAGAGAGAGAGAGAGAGACAGAGCGAGAGAGAGACACAGAGAGAGAGACACACAGAGCGAGAGAGACAGAGAGAGAGAGAGTGACAGACGGAGGGAGGGAGAAGGACAGACGGGGGGGGGGAGAGGGACAGTTGGGGGGGCGGGAGAGGTTCAGACGGGGGGGGGCAATGGAGGGTCAGACGAGGGGCGGGAATGGGACAGACGGGGGGCGGGAATGGGAGAGACGGGGGGAGTGAGAGGGACAGACGGGGGGAGGGAGAGGGAGAGTGAGGGGAGAGGGAGAGTGAGGGTGGAGGGAGAGGGACAGAGAGATGGAGTGAAAGAAACAGAGAGAGACAGATGGAGAAAGAGAGACAGAGAGAGAGAGGACAGAGGCACGGTAGCACAGTGGTTAGCACTGCAGTTTCACAGCTCCAGGGACCCGGGTTTGATTCCCGGCTTGGGTCACTGTCTGTGTGGAGTTTGCACGTTCTCCTCTTGTCTTCCTGGGTTTCCTACGGGTGCTCCAGTTTCCTCCCACAGTCCAAAGGTTAGGTTGATTGGCCATGCTAAAATTGCCCTTAGTGTCTTGAGATGTGTAGGTTAGAGGGATTAGCGGGTAAATATGTAGGGATATGGGGTTAGGGCCTGGGTGGGATTGTGGTTGGTGCAGACTCGATGGGCCGAATGGCCTCTTTCTGCACTGTAGGGTTTCTATGATTTCTATGAAATCACTTTGATAGGGTTGTACTATTGGCCCCCAAATAGTCTTCGAGAAATTGAGGAGCAAATATGTAAGGAAATTACAGATAGCTCCAAGAAAAATAGGGTTGTTAATAGTAGGGGAGTTTAACTTTGCCAACATTGACTGGGACAGCCATAGTATTGGAGGCTTGGATGGAGTGAAATAAATGAGATTTTTAATAGCACTCTTTGAGTTCGGATCAAGTTCTGCTAATTTTGTTTTGGATTATCAAGTCGTTCCTTCCACACACTAAACTGTCCCTCAGCATTTCCTTCAAAGATAACATGAATTCACAATGTCTTGCCAATTTCTGCAATCTGGCCAAAGATTCTTTAATGGGTTCCCCAGGGTTCTTCCTGTTGTATTAAAGTGATAACTCTTGAGTACGACAGAGCGATTTGGATCATAGTTAACCAAATCTACAAGTTCACTGAAAGACTTTGAATCAGGGTTAGTCAAGCTTTTTATTCTGCTGAAAGTTGGGGTCCCACGTGCTGCAAGTCAGATCACTTTCTGCCTTTCATCTCCCTCAATTTGATTTTCCCAGAAGTCTGGGGCCGGGATCCAGGATGTCGCTGGTCGAGTCCCAGAAATCCTGAGGTGGGAAGGAGAGGAGCCAGAGGTAGCGGTACATGTTGGTACCGCTGATGTGGGGGGGGGGAAGGGGTCATGAAAAGAGAGTATAGGGAATTAGGGAGACAGCTGAGAAGGAGGAAAGCAAAGGGAGTAATCTCAGGATTGCTGCCTGTGCCACGGGAGGGTGAGGGCAGGAATGGAGTGAGGTGGAGGATGAATGTGTGGCTGAGGGAGTGGTGCAGGGGTCAGGGATTCAGGTTCCTGGACCATTGGGACCTGTTTAGGGGCAGGTGTGACCTGTACACAAAAATCGGGTGGCACTTGAATCCCAAGGGGTCCAATATCCTGGCGGGAAGGTTGGCTAAGGCTACTGGGGAGAGTTTAAACTAGATAGGTTGGGAGGAGGGGATCGAGACGAGGTGACTGGGAGCGAGGAAGTTAGCTCGCAAACAGAGAAGGGTTATAGACGGTGCAAGAGGGAGGATGGACGGGGGATCGAGAAGGGGAGAGCTCAAACCAAAGGATTGAGATGTGTTTACTTTAATGCCAGGACTCTAGTGAATAAAGGGGATGAGCTCAGAGCGTGGATCGATGCCTGGAAGTGTGATGTGCTGGATTAGAGTTGGGACTGCAATTGTTTATGTTTACACAGATGATTTGGAATTGGGAACCAAGTGTCGTGTGTCAAAATTTGCAGATGACACGAAGATGAGTGGCAGAGGAAAGTGTGCAGAGGACGCTGACAGTCTGCCAAGGGATATAGATAGTCTAAGTGAGTGGGTGGGGGTCTGGCAGATGGAGTACAATGTTGGTCAATGTGAGGTTATCCATTTTGGTAGGAATAACAGCAAAATGGACTATAATTTAAATGGTAAAAAATTGCAGCATGCTGCTATGCAGAGGGACATGGGTGTCCTTGTCCAGGAATCTCAAGGAGTTGGTTTGCAGATGCAGCAGGTAATTAAGAAGACAAATGGAATTGTGTCCTTCATTACAAGAGGATGGAGTTTAAAAACAGGGAGATTATGTTGCAGCTGTATAAGGTGCTGGTGAGGCCACACCTGGAGTACTGTGTACAGTTTTGGTCTCCTTACTTGAGAAAGGATATACTGGCACTGGAGGGGGTGCAGAGGAGATTCACGAGGTTGTTTCCGGAGTTGAGAAGGTTGGCTTATGAGGAGAGACTGAGTAGACTGCGGCTATACTCATTGGAATTCAGACGAATGAGGGGAGATCTTATAGAAACTTATAAGGTAAAAGCAGGGAAGTTGTTTCCACTGGCGGGTGAAACTACAACTCGGGGGCATGGCCTCAAAATAAGGGGGAACAGATTTAGGACTGAGTTAAGGTGGAACTTCTTCACACAAAGGGTAGTGAATGTGTGGAATTCCCTGCCCAGTGAAGCAGTTGAGGCTACCTCATTGAATGTTTTTAAGGCAAGGATAGATAAATGTTTAAACAGTATAGGAATTAAAGATTATGGTGAGCGGGCTGGTAAGTGGAGCTGAGCCCACGAAAAGGTCAGCCATGATCTTATTGAATGGCGGAGCATGCTCAAGGGGCCAGATGGTCTCCTCCTGCTCCTGTTTCTTATGTTCTTGTGTCTAGAAATGCTTGAAGGCACTAGCTTATTGAAGGCGATGGACTCTGACAACATTCCGACAATGATTCGAAAGACTTGCGCTTCAAGACTAGACTTGTCAAGCTGGACCCTGGCATCTACCCAGCAATGTGGAGAATTGTCCAGCTATGTCCTGACCATAAAAAGCAGGACAAGTCTAACCTGACCGATTACCACCTGTTGAGACCACTCTCGACAATTAGAGTGACAGAGAAAGTGTCATCGACGATTATATCAATCGACACCGGTGCTCAGTTTGGGTTCTGCCAGAGCCAAGTAACTCCTGACCTTATTCCAGCGTTGGTCCCCACATGGATGAACTCCATGTGCACAGTGAAAGTGATTGTCCTTGACATCAAGGCAGCATTTAACTGAAAGTGGCATCAAGGAGCCCTGTCAAAACAATCAATGGGAATCAAGGCAAAAACTCTCCACTGTCTGGAGTTATATCTAACACAGAGGAAGGTGGTTGTGGTTTTTGGAAATCAGTCATCTCTGTCCAGGGACCTGCTGCAGGAGTTCCTCAGAGTAGTGCCCTCGGCCCAACCATCTTTCAGCTGCTTCATCAATGACCTTCCCTCCGTTCTCAGGGCAAAAGTGGGGATGTTGGTTGCTGACTGCACAATGTTCAGCAACGTTCACGACCCCTCAAACTGAAGCAGTCCATATCCATTTGCAGGAATATCTAGATCATATTTGGGCTTGATATAAAGTGTAATGTTCGTGCCACACGTGCCAGGCAATGGCCATCTCCAACAGAAGAGAATCTGTCCATCTCCCCTTGACGTTTATTGGCATTACCGTCAATGAATCCCCCATTGTCAGCATCCTGGGTGTTACTATTGACCATAAACTGAACTCAACCAGCCATGTAAATACTGTGGCTACAAGAGCAGATCAGAAGCTGGGAATTTTGTGGAGAGTTACTCGCCTCCCAAAGCCTGTCCACCAACTCCAAGGCACAATCAGGAGTGTGATGGAATACTCTTTACTTGCCTGGATGAGTGCAGCCCCACCAGCAGTCCAGAAACTTGATGCCGTTGAGGATAAAGCAGCCTGTTTGATTGGCACTCCATCCATCACCTTAAACACTCACTCCCTCCACCACTGATGCACAGTGGCAGCAATGTGTATAATTATTAAGATGTGGTGCAGTGGTTAGCACTGCTGCCTCTCAGCGCCAGGGGCCTGGGTTCAATTCCAGCCTTCAGTGACTGTCTGTGTGAATCTACACGTTCTCCCCGTGTCTGCGTGGGTTTCCTCCGGGTACTCCAGTTACCTCCGACACTCCCAAGATATAAAGGTTAGGTGGATTGGCCATGCGAAATTGCCCCTTAGTATCCGAAGATGTTTAGGTTAGTTGGATTCGCCGTGGTAAATGTGTGGGTTTACGGGGAATGGGTGGGGGAAGGGGTTTGGGTTAGATACTCTGTCAGAGAGTCAGTGCAGACTCGATGGGCTGAATGGCCTCCTTCTGCACTTGGATTCTATGTTTCTACCAGTTTGCTTTTCTCTCATTGCAAGAAAATTTGAGTAAAGGAGCAAAGATGTCTTACTGCAGCTGTAAGAAGTTTAACACCAGGTTAAAGTCCAACAGGTTTATTTGGTAGCAAAAGCCACGCAAGCTTTCGGAGCTCCAAGCCCCTTCTTCAGGCGTGGAGCTCCGAATGCTTGTGTGCCTTTTGCTACCATATAAACCTGTCGGACTTTAACCTGGTGTTGTTAAATTTCTTACTGTGTTTACTCCAGTCCAACGCCGGCATCTCCACATCATTACTGCAGCTGCACAGGGCCTCGGTGAGACCACACCTGGAGTATTGTGTGTAGTTTTGCTCTGCGTATCTGAGAAAGGATACACTTGCTGTCGAGGGAGAGCAGTGAATGTTCACCAGACTGATTCCTGGGATGGCAGCATTGTTGTATAAGGGGAGATTGTGGCGACTGGGCCTGTATTCACTGGAATTTAGAGGATTGAAAGGGGATCGAATTGAAATTTCTAATTCTCTGACAATGCTGGACAGGCTGGATACAGGGATATTGTTTCCTCTGGCAGGAGCGTCTGGAACAAGGGATCACAGTCTCAGCATCGGGTTCGGCCATTTCGGACTCAGATGAGGAGAAATATTTTCACTCAGAGTGAACCTGTGGAATTCTCTAACGGACAAGGGTGTGGAAGCCAATTCATGGTATATATATATAATATGTATATGTATATAAGAAGGGAATATATACATTTCTAAGGTTCCAGTCTGGGGAGTGCGCTGGTGAATGGCTTTGAGGGAGAGGATCAGCCATGATAGTGTTGAATGGTGGGTCAGTCTCAAAGGGCCGAATGGCCTCCTCCTCCTATTTTCTCTGTGGAAGTGACCGTTCCAAGTCTCTTTGGACCTGACTTTTTCCAGTTTTTCCCCATTATAAAGTAATCAGCCATGATGTTATTGAATGGCAGAGCAGGCTTGAGAGGCCAGATGGCCGACTCTTGCTTCTCGATCTTATGTTCTTAGGTCAAGGTGAGGAGAGGATGTTTCGGGGGGATTTGAGGAAAACCTTTATTACCCAGAGGGTGGTGACGCTCTGTAATGTGCTGCAGGGAGGGTGGTAGAGGCAGGTTGCCTCACATCCTTTAAAAAGTATCTGGATGAGCACTTGGCACGTCGCAACATTCAGGGCTATGGGTCAAGTGCGCGTAAATGGGATTAGGTCAATTTTCCACACGTTTCGGTACAGTCTCGATGGGCAGAAGGGCCTCTTCTGCTCTGTGAGATTCTATGATTCAAAGGTGTCGGGATGGAGAATGTTAGCGATTGGGAAGGATTGGACAGGCTGGGATTTCTTTAGATCACGGGGTGGGAGGGTGTGGGGGGCAGCTGAGCAGAGACTCAGAGGAGCAGGGGGGTTGAAAAATGATGTGGGGCCACATTAAGAGAACATTGGGAAGATGTGGTGGGATTCGAACCCGGGTCCTCAGAAAATTAGCTGATTTTCTGGGTGAATAGTGTAGCAATGATACCACTGGGCCATCGTCTCCCCTTTAGGGAGGGAATTGCACAGTGAGGGGTCTCGGCAGCTGAAGACACAGCCCCTGATGTTGGAGTGACCGTGCCTGAGGGATGTTCAAATGGCCCCGGGTTAGAGGGGCTGAGAAATCCCAGGACAGAACATCTGAACAAGACTTGGAAAGCAAGAACAACTTGCATTAATATAGCACCAGAAACAGAACGGAACGCCCCAAAGACACTTCACACGGGAGATATTAGGGACAGGCGACCAAAAGCTGGGACAGAGAGGATTTCCTTGAGTCACATTTGGTTCTTTCACCAATCCCTTCAAATCTGTGTCCCCGAGAGAGAGAGAAAGACGGTTATTTCTCACAGAGCAGAGTCTGGCTGCGACCTTCACACTGCTGCACACAGATCTGTGGCAACATTGGCCCTCATTAAACATCCCAATCTCTTCCTCTCTCTCTCTCTCTCCCCCAGTCGTAGGACTGCGCCCTCAGGTCCCTTCCAACATGATTTACAGACAGTTCAGTCCCTCTGGGGAAAGGGCAGATATTGAAATAGAAAATGATCAAATGCTGAGCTGCTCAGGCAGAATCTGTGTTCCAGGGACACACAGAATGGGAGCAGAGACACACAGACTGACTGACACCCTCCCCCCCCCCCCACACACACACAGATACACAAATACATGTATAATTACACACACACACACAGATGGCGAGGAACTTGTACATGTTCACATGTGATTTCATGAAGAAATTAGACATAACTTTTGGAGCTAAAGGCATCGAGGGATATGGAGGGGAAGGGGGGATCAGGATATTGAATTTGATGATCAGCCGTGATCAAAATGAATGGTGGAGCAGGTTCGAAGGGCCAAATGGCCACCTCCTGCTACTTGTGTCTATGTTTCACACACTAATCCCCATGCAGGCAAACACTTACACACTCCCACTTTTGCTCACATACACACCCACACTCTCACGTATAGACACACAGATGCACAAACCTCCCATCCACATATACTCACACACACGCAGATACATACATGCAGAATACACACACACACTTTCACACACACCCAAATACACCTGTGCAGACCACCTCACAGACTGATACACAACACCCGGATACATACACACACACACCCCGATACACACACACACACACTGATACACACACACACACACACACACACACACTGATACACACTCACTGATACATTCACACACCAGTACATATGCACACACACCCCGATACACATGGTGATACACACACACATGTACACACACACGTATACACACACACACACACACACACGTGCACACACACACGTACGTACACACACACGTATGCACACACACGTACACACACACACGTGCACACACACACACGTGCACACACACACACACGTACACACACACACACACACACACGTGCGCACACACGTATACACACACATACACACACACGTTCACACACACACGTATACACACACACGTACACACACACGTTCACACACACACGTATACACACGTACACACACACGTACACACACGCACACATGTACACACGTACACACACTCACACACCAATATGTACACGCACATACCCCGATACACGAACACACACCGACACACACCAACACACACACCCTGATACAGACTGATACACACACGAATACATACACAAATATACACACACAGACACACTGATACATACCCCGACACACAGCCACAGACCCTGATACATACACACACACTGATACATACACTGATATACATACACACACTGATACACACACTGCTACCCACCAATACAGACAAATTACACACAGCCCATTACAAAGTCAATCTCCCAATTCCATGTTTCATCAAACAAGGACAGACAGTTCAGAAAATGCAGGCAGCTACAGATGAAAATTCCCTCCATATCAGCCTCTCTTTCCCACTCTCCATCCAGCTGGAGCAGGCAAGAGAGAAACAGGGATAGAGATAGAGAGAGAGAAACAGAGAGAGGGGAGGAAAGGAATGGGGTGAGAGTCACAGAGAGGGAGAGGAAGTGATTGAGATAGACAGTGTCAGGCAGTGTTCATGCGAAGCTGAGGGCGGTGGCCTTTGAAGGTACCACGCAGAACATAAGAAATAGGAGCAGGAGTGGGTCATTCTGCCCCTCAAGCATGTTCCTCCCATTGATAAGATCATGGCTGATCTGACGTGGCCTGAACTCCTTTTTCCTGTCTGTCTCCCCATAACTCTCAACTCCCTTGAATATTTTCAATATCCCAACGCCCACTGCTCTCTGGGGAAGGGAATTCAAAACACTAACCACCCCCTGAGAGAAGAAATTATTCCTCCTCATCTCCATCTTGAATGGGAGCTGTATGAACTTTAAACTATGCCCTCCCTGATCCTTGATTCTCCCATGTTGGCCCTGTTCTGCGGTAATTAATGCAGATATTTAAAGGTTATTCAATAGTTCTTTAAGGGACGCGGAAAAAACATGTGGCTCTTTACACAACAGATATATTTCAAGGGTATATTGCAGCCAGCTGTTTCTGAGTGGACAGTAATCTTCCCTCAGAATCAGACAGATTGTGGGTTCAGCTCAAAGCCTCAAATACTAGGCCTTTAGCATCGATCAGAGACTCCGAACACAGCATGATGGGAGAGCGGACAAAGGAAAGTGGTGTTGAATTTGTGAGACTTGCTTCGTGAAAAACTTTAGTGCTTGGTCAGAATGTCAACTTTTGAATGGACCTACCATGTATTAAGCTGACGAGGGGTCACGGGCTCAAGGTGAGAGGGGCGAAGTATAACTCAGATATCAGAGGGACGTTTTTTACACAGAGGGTGGTGGGGGCCTGGAATGCACTGCCAAGTAGGGTGGTGGAGGCAGGCACGCTGACATCGTTTAAGACTTACCTGGATAGTCACATGAGCAGCCTGGGAATGGAGGGATACAAACGATTGGTCTAGTTGGACCGATGAGCGGCACAGGCTTGGAGGACCGAAGGGCCTGTTTCCTGTGCTGTACTGTTCTTCGTTCTTTCTTTTGTTCTTTCTCCATACACTATCGGTAACTGAAACACTATATTCTGCACCCTTTCCTCTCCTCCCCGATGTACTCCATGTGAGGAATGTTTTGTCTGTATAGCGCACAGGAAACAATACTTTTCACTGCATCCCAATACAAATCAATCAAATCAAATCAAATTAACACGGTGAAGTTTGGACCCTGTGGGGTGACAGTTGCCTGATACAGATTCTCTCTAATTAAAATATTAAGGTACCACGTGTACTGAGCTCACCAGCACTGACATTAATGATTTGGATGAGAATATAGGAGGCATGGTGAGGAAGAGTGGGTGTTTGTGAGAGAGAGTGTGTGTGTCTCTCGGGGAGAGTGTGTCTGAGAGTGTAAGAGAGGGTATTTGAGCTGATCTTTCTCTTCAGTCGATCGGTCACTGCAACACTATATTCTGCACCCTTTCCTCTCCTCCCCGATGTACTTTATGTACGGAATGTTTTGTCTGTATAGCGCACAAGAAACAATACTTTTTGCTGCATCCCAACACATGTGGCATTCTCCATGATTAGACCCCTTAATGATAAACAACATGGTCGATGAGAGGAATAGAGAGAGAGGAAGAGATGCAGAGTAACAGAGAGGTAGGGAGAATGAGAGAGTGCAATGCAGAGAGTAACAGTTGTCTGAATACAGATTCTATCTGATTGTAACATTAAGGTACCACATGTACTGAGCTCACCAGCATTAGAAACATAGAAAACTACAGCACAAAACAGGCCCTTCGGTCCCACAAGTTGTGCCGAACATATCCCGACCTTTTAGAACATAGAACAGTACAGCACAGAACAGGCCCTTCGGCCCACGATGTTGTGCCGAGCTTTGTCTGAAACCCGGATCAAGCAATTTCCTGCCTGTCATCCCGAAGTACTCCATGTGCCTATCCAATAGCTTCTTAAATGTTCCTAAAGTTTCCGACTCCACTATCCCTGCAGGCAGTCCATTCCACACAAAGAACAAAGAACAAAGAACAGTACAGCACAGGAAACAGGCCCTTCGGCCCTCCAAGCCTGTGCCGCTCCTTGGTCCAACTAGACCAATCGTTTGTATCCCTCCATTCCCAGGCTGCTCATGTGACTATCCAGGTAAGTCTTAAACGATGTCAGCGTGCCTGCCTCCACCACCCTACTTGGCAGCGCATTCCAGGCCCCCACCACCCTCTGTGTAAAAAACGTCCCTCTGATGTCTGAGTTATACTTCGCCCCTCTCAGCTTGAGCCCGTGACCCCTCGTGATCGTCACCTCCGACCTGGGAAAAAGCTTCCCACTGTTCACCCTATCTATACCCTTCATAATCTTGTATACCTCTATTAGATCTCCCCTCATTCTCCGTCTTTCCAAGGAGAACAACCCCAGTCTACCCAATCTCTCCTCATAGCTAAGACCCTCCATACCAGGCAACATCCTGGTAAACCTTCTCTGCACTCTCTCCAATGCCTCCACGTCCTTCTGGTAGTGCGGCGACCAGAACTGGACGCAGTACTCCAAATGCGGCCTAACCAGCGTTCTATACAGCTGCATCATCAGACTCCAGCTTTTATACTCTATACCCCGTCCTATAAAGGCAAGCATACCATATGCCTTCTTCACCACCTTCTCCACCTGTGTTGCCACCTTCAAGGATTTGTGGACTTGCACACCTAGGTCCCTCTGTGTTTCTGTACTCCTGATGACTCTGCCATTTATTGCATAACTCCTCCCTACATTATTTCTTCCAAAATGCATCACTTCGCATTTATCCGGATTAAATTCCATCTGCCACCTCTCCGCCCAATTTTCCAGCCTATCTATATCCTGCTGTATTGCCCGACAATGCTCTTCGCTATCCGCAATTCCAGCCATCTTTGTGTCATCCGCAAACTTGCTGATTACACCAGTTACACCTTCTTCCAAATCATTTATATATATCACAAATAGCAGAGGTCCCAGTACAGAGCCCTGCGGAACAGCACTGGTCACAGACCTCCAGGCGGAAAAAGACCCTTCGACCACTACCCTCTGTCTCCTATGGCCAAGCCAGTTCTCCACCCATCGAGCCACTTCTCCTTGTATCCCATGAGCCTTAACCTTCTTAACCAACCTGCCATGTGGGACTTTGTCAAATGCCTTACTGAAATCCATATAGACGACATCCACGGCCCTTCCTTCATCAACCGTTTTTGTCACTTCCTCAAAAAACTCCACCAAATTTGTAAGGCACGACCTCCCTCTTACAAAACCATGCTGTCTGTCACTAATGAGATTGTTCCGTTCTAAATGCACATACATCCTGTCTCTAAGAATCCTCTCCAACAACTTCCC
The DNA here is from genome assembly GCF_964213995.1 of Mustelus asterias. Taxonomy (NCBI): domain Eukaryota; kingdom Metazoa; phylum Chordata; class Chondrichthyes; order Carcharhiniformes; family Triakidae; genus Mustelus; species Mustelus asterias. The sequence continues at coordinate 46,036,685 of NC_135822.1, read as the reverse complement.
TACCACGGACGTCAAGCTCACCGGCCTATAATTTCCTGGGTTACCCCTGCTACCCTTCTTAAACAACGGGACCACATTCGCTATCCTCCAATCCTCAGGGACCTCACCCGTGTCCAAAGAAGCGACAAAGATTCCCGTCAGAGGCCCAGCAATTTCCTCTCTCGTCTCCCTGAGCAGTCGAGGATAGATGCCATCAGGCCCTGGGGCTTTGTCAGTTTTAATGTTCCCTAAAAAACCTAACACTTCCTCTCTCGTAATGGAGATTTTCTGCAACGGGTCAACACCTCCCTCCGAGACACTTCCGGTTAACACGCCCCTCTCCTTCGTGAATACCGATGCAAAATATTCATTTAGGATCTCCCCTATTCCCTTGGGTTCTAAGCATAATTCCCCTCCTTTGTCCCTGAGAGGTCCGATTTTCTCCCTGACAACTCTTTTGTTCCTAACGTATGAATAGAATGCCTTAGGATTCTCCTTAATCCTGCCTGCCAAGAACATCTCGTGCCCTCTTTTTGCCCTTCTAACTCCCCGTTTGAGATCTTTCCTACTCTCTCTGTATTCCTCCAGAGCTCCATCTGTTTTCAGTTGCCTGGACTTAACGTACGCCTCCCTTTTCATTTTAATCAGATCCTCAATTTCCCTGGTTATCCACGGCTCTCGAATCCTACCTTTCCTATCTTTCCTTTTTACAGGCACATGCCTATCCTGCAGCCTTATCAATAGTTCCTTAAAAGACTCCCACACACCCTGACCACTCTCTGAGTAAAAAGCCTACCTCGGACATCCTTCCTATATCTCCCACCATGAACCTGATAGTTATGCCCCCTAGTTACCGCTCCATTCACCCGAGGAAATAGTCTTTGAAGGTTCACTCTATCTATCCCCCTCATCATCTTATAAACATCTATTAACTCTCCTCTCAACCTCCTCCGCTCCAAAGAGAAAAGCCCAAGATCCCTCAAACTTTCCTCACAACGGGTAACTATCGGCCGGTCAGCTGAATGTCTGGAGTGGGGAAAATGCTGGAATCAATTATTAAAGAGGAGATAGGAGGGCATCTGGATAGAAATGGTTCAATCAATCAGACGCAGCATGGATTCATGAGGGGAAAGTCGTGCTTGACGAAGATGTTGGATTTTTATGAAGATGTGACTAGGGCGGTTGATGGAGGAGAACCGGTGGATGCGGTGTTTTTGGATTTCCAAAAGGCGTTTGATAAGGTGCCCCATAAAAGGCTGCTGAAGATTAGGGCACACGGAGTTGGGGGGAGTGTGTTAAAGTGGATTGGGGACTGGCTATCCGACAGGAAGCAAAGAGTCGGAATAAATGGGTGTTTTTCCGGCTGGAGGAAGGTAACTAGTGGCGTGCCGCAGGGATCGGTACTGGGGCCGGAACTATTTACCATTTATATAGATGATCTGGAGGAGGGGGACGGAATGTAGGGTAACGAAGTTTGCAGACGACACAAAGATAAGTGGAAAAGTGAATCGTGTGCAGGACGGAGAAGATCTGCAGAGAGATTGGGACAGGCTGAGTGAGTGGGCGAGGATATGGCAAATGGAGTATAACGTTGATAAATGCGAGGTTATACACTTTGGAGGAAATTATAACAAATGGGATTACTATCTCAATGGAGACAAATTAAAACATGCTACCGTGCAAAGGGACCTGGGGGTCCTTGTGCATGAGATGCAAAAGCCCAGCCTGCAGGTACAACAGGTGATCAAGAAGGCAAATGGGATGTTGGCCTATATCGCGAGGGGGATAGAATATAAAAGCAGGGATGTCTTGATGCACCTGTACAGGGCATTGGTGAGGCCGCAGCTGGAATACTGTGTGCAGTATTGGTCCCCTTATATGAGGAAGGATATATTGGCATTGGAGGGAGTGCAGAGAAGGTTCACCAGGTTGATACCGGAGATGAGGGGTTTGGATTATGAGGAGAGGCTGAGGAGATTGGGTTTGTACTCGTTGGAGTTTAGGAGGATGAGGGGGGATCTTATGGAGACTTATAAGATAATGCGGGGGCTGGATAGGGTGGAGGCAGAGAGATCCTTTCCACTTAGTAAGGAAGTTAAAACTAGAGGACACCGCCTCAAAATAAAGGGGGGTCGGTTTAAGATAGATTGAGGAGGACCTTCTTCTCCCAGAGGGTGGTGAATCTCTGGAATTCCCTGCCCACTGAGATGGTGGAGGCTACCTCGCTGAATATGTTTAAAGCGCGGATGGATGGATTCCTGATTGGTAAGGGAATTAAGGGTTATGGGGGTCAGGCGGGTAAGTGGTACTGATCCACGTCAGATCAGCCATGATCTTATTGAATTGCGGGGCAGGCTCGAGGGGCCAGATGGCCTACTCCTGCTCCTATTTCTTATGTTCTTATGTTCTTATGTGCCGCTCGGGTCCAAGGTCCGGGATGGCGGTCGGAACCAAGATCCGGGGAGGCGGTCGGAACCAAGTTCCGGGGTGGCGGTAGGAACCACGTTCTGGGGTAGCGTTCATAACCAAGGTCCGGGGTGGCGGTCGGAACCAAGGTCTGGGGTGGCGGTCGGAACCAAGTTCTGGGGTGGCGGTCAGAACCAAGGGCCGGGGTGGAGGTCGGAACCAACGACCGGTGTGGCGGTCGGAACCAAGGTCCGGAGTGGTGGTCGGAACTAAGGTCCGGGGTGGCGTTCGGAACCAAGGTCCGGGGTGGCGGTCGGCACCAAGCTCCGGGGTGACGGTCAGAAACATCGTCCGAGGTGGCAGTCGGAACCAAGGTCCGGCGTGGCGGTCAGAACCCAAGGTCCAGGGTGGCGTTCGGAACCAAGGTCCGGGATGGCGTTTGGAACCAAGATCCGGGATGGCGGTCGGAACCAAGATCTGGGGTGGCGGTCGGAACCAAGGTCCGGGGTGGCAGTCGGAACCACGTTCTGGGGTGGCGGTCGGAACCAAGGTCCGGGGTGGCGGTCGGACCCAAGGCCCAGGGTGGCAGTCGGAACCAGGTTCCGGGGTGGCGATCAGATACAAGGGCCGGGGTGGCGGTCGGAACCAAGGACCGGTGTGGCGGTCGGAACGAAGGTCCAGAGTGGTGTTCGGAACCAGGGTCCGGGGGACGGTCGGAACCAAGGTCCGGGTTGGCGGTCGGAACAAAGGGCCGGGGTGGCGGTCGGAACCAAGGGGCGGGGTGGCGGTCGGAACCAAGGTCCAGGGTGGCGTTCGGAAACAAGGTCCGGGGTGGCGGTCGGCACCAAGGTCCGGGGTGACGGTCAGAACAAACGTCCGAGGTGGCAGTCGGAACCAAGGTCCGGCGTGGCGGTGAGAACACAAGGTCCGGCGTGGCATTCAGAACCAAGGTCCGGGATGGCGTTTGGAACCAAGGTCCAGGGTGGCGGTCGGAACCAAGGTACGAGGAGGTGGTCGGAACCAAGGTCCGTTGTGGCGGTCGGAACCATGGTCCAGGGTGGCAGTCAGAACCACTCGGGGGGGGGGGGCGTTTGGAACCAATGTCCGGGGTGTCGGTCGGAACCAAGGTCCGGGTGGGCAGTCGGAACAAAGGTGCGGGGTGGCGGTCGGAACCAAGGTCCGGGGTGGCGGTTGAAACCAAGGTCCTGGGGTACGGTCGGAACCAAGGTCCATGGTGGCGGTCGGAACCAAGGTCAGGGGTGTCGGTCGGAACCACGTTCCGGGGTGGTGGTCGGAACGAAGGCCCGGGGTGTCAGTCAGAACCAAGGTCCGAGGTGGCAGTCGGAACCAAGGTCCGGGGTGGCGGTCAGAATTCAAGGTCCGGGGTGTCGTTCAGAACCAAGGTCGTAGGGGTCGGTCGGCACCAAGGTCCGGGGTGACGGTTAGAACCAATGTCCGAGGTGGCAGTCGGAACCAAGGTCCGGCGTGGCGGTGAGAACACAAGGTCCGGCGTGGCGTTCAGAACCAAGGCCCGGGATGGCGTTTGGAACCAAGGTCCAGGGTGGCAGTCGGAACCAAGGTACGAGGAGGCGGTCGGAACCAATGTCCGGGGTGTCGGTCGGAACCAAGGTCCGGGTGGGCAGTCGGAACAAAGGTCCGGGGTGGCGGTCGGAACCAAGGTCCGGGGTGGCGGTCGGAACCAAGGTCCGGGGTGGCGGTCGAAACCATGTTCCGGGGGTGCGGTCGGAACCAAGGTCCGTGGTGGCGGTCAGAACCAAGGTCAGGGGTGTCGGTCGGAACCACGTTCCGGGGTGGCCGTAGGAACGAAGGCCCGGGGTGTCAGTCAGAACCAAGGTCCGAGGTGGCGGTCGGAACCAAGGTCCGGGGTGGCGCTCAGAATTCAAGGTCCGGGGTGTCGTTCGGAACCAAGGTCGTAGGTGTCGGTCGGAACCAAGGTCCGGAGTGGCGTTCGGAACCAAGATCCGGAGGTGTGGTCGGAACTAATGTCCGGTGTGGTGTTCGGAACCAAGGTCCAATGTGGCGTTCGGAACGAAGGTCCGAGGTGGCGGTCAGAACCCAAGGTCCGAGGTGGCGGTCGGAAACAATGTCCGTGGAGGCGGTCGGAACCAAGGTCCGACGTGGCGGTCGGAAACAAGGTCCGGGGTGGCGGTGGGAACAGGTCCGGTGTGGCGTTCGGAACCAAGGTCCGAGGTGGCGGTCGGAATCAAGTTCCGGGGTGGCGGTCGGAACCAAGGTCCGGGGAGGCGGTCGGAACCAAGGTCCGGGTTGGCGGTCGGAACCAAGGTCCGAGGTGGCGGTCGGAACCAATGTCTGGGGTGGCATTCGGAACCAAGGTCCGAGGTGGCGGTCGGAACCAAGGTCCGGGTGGCGGTCGGAACAGCGTCTTGGGTGGCGGTCGGAACCAATATCGGGGGTGGCGGTCGGAACCAAGGTCTGGAGTGTCGGTCGGAACCACGTTCTGGGGTGGTGGTCGGAACCAAGGTCCCATGTGGCGGTCAGAACCCAAGGTCCGAGGTGTCGGTCGGAACCAATATCCGGGTTGGCGGTCGGAACCAAGGTTCGGGGCGGCGGTCGGATAAAATCCGGGCTGGCGGTCGGAACCAATCCGGGGTGGCGGTCGGAACCAAGTTCTGGGGTGGCGGTCGGAACCAATGTCCGGGGTGGCGGTCGGAACCAAGGTCCGGGGTGGCGGTCGAAACCATGTTCCGGGGGTGCGGTCGGAACCAAGGTCCGTGGTGGCGGTCAGAACCAAGGTCAGGGGTGTCGGTCGGAACCACGTTCCGGGGTGGCCGTAGGAACGAAGGCCCGGGGTGTCAGTCAGAAACAAGGTCCGAGGTGGTGGTCGGAACCAAGGTCCGGGGTGGCGCTCAGAATTCAAGGTCCGGGGTGTCGTTCGGAACCAAGGTCGTAGGTGTCGGTCGGAACCAAGGTCCGGAGTGGCGTTCGGAACCAAGATCCAGAGGTGTGGTCGGAACTAATGTCCGGTGTGGTGTTCGGAACCAAGGTCCAATGTGGCGTTCGGAACGAAGGTCCGAGGTGGCGGTCAGAACCCAAGGTCCGAGGTGGCGGTCGGAAACAATGTCCGTGGAGGCGGTTGGAACCAAGGTCCGAGGTGGCGGTCGGAAACAAGGTCCGGGGTGGCGGTGGGAACAGGTCCGGTGTGGCGTTCGGAACCAAGGTCCGAGGTGGCGGTCGGAATCAAGTTCCGGGGTGGCGGTCGGAACCAAGGTCCGGGGAGGCGGTCGGAACCAAGGTCCGGGTTGGCGGTCGGAACCAAGGTCCGAGGTGGCGGTCGGAACCAAGGTCCGGATTGGCGGTCAGAACTTGAGGTCCGGGTGGCGGTCGGAACCAATGTCTGGGGTGGCATTCGGAACCAAGGTCCGAGGTGGCGGTCGGAACCAAGGTCCGGGTGGCGGTCGGAACAGCGTCTTGGGTGGCGGTCGGAACCAAGATCGGGGGTGGCGGTCGGAACAAAGGTCTGGAGTGTCGGTCGGAACCACGTTCTGGGGTGGTGGTCGGAACCAAGGTCCCATGTGGCGGTCAGAACCCAAGGTCCGAGGTGTCGGTCGGAACCAATATCCGGGTTGGCGGTCGGAACCAAGGTTCGGGGCGGCGGTCGGATAAAATCCGGGCTGGCGGTCGGAACCAATCCGGGGTGGCGGTCGGAACCAAGTTCTGGGGTGGCGGTCGGAACCAATGTCCGGTGTGGCGGTCGGAACCAAGATCCGGGGTGGAGATCGGGCCCAAATTCCGGGGTGGCGGTCGGAAACGAGGTCTGGGGGGCGGTCGGAACCAAGGTCCGTGGTGGTGGTAGGATCAAAGGTCCGGGTGGGCGGTCGGAACTAAGGTCCGGGGTGGCGTTCGGAACCAAGGTCCAGGGTGGCGGTTGGAAGCAAGGTCCGAGTTGGCGGTCAAAGCCAAGGTCCGGGGTGGCGGTCGGAACCATGTTCCGCGGTGGCGGTTAGGTCCGAGGTCCCGGGAGGCGGTCAGAACCCAAGGTGCGGGGTGGCGGTCGGAACCAATGTCCGAGGTGGGGGTCGGAACCAAGGTCCGGGGTGGCGGTCGGAACAGGTCCGGGGTGGCGTTTGGAACCAAGGACCGAGGTGGCGGTCAGAATCAAGTTCCGGGGTGGCGGTCGGAACCAAGGTCCGGGGGGTTGGTCGGAACCAAGGTCCGGGGTGGCGGCCGGAACCAAGGTCCGGGGCGGCGGTCGGAACCAGGGTCCGGGGTGGCGGTCGGAACCAAGGTCCAGGTTGGCGGTTGGAACCAAGGTCCGGGTTGGCGGTCGGAACCAAGTTCCGAGGTGGCGTTCGGAACCAAGGTCCGGGGTGGCGGTCAGAACTCGTGGTCCGGGTGGCGGTCCGAACCAATGTCCGGGGTGGCATTCGGAACCAAGGTCCGAGGTGGTGGTTGGAACAGGGTCCGTGGTGGCGGTCTGAACCAAGGTCCGCAGTGGCGGTTGGAACCAAGATCCGGGGTGGCGGTCGGAACCAAGGTCCGGGGTGGCGGTCGGAACCACGTTCTGGGGTGGCGGTGGGAACCAAGGTCCCGTGCGGCAGTCGGAACCACGTTCTGGGGTGGCGGTCGGAACCAAGGTCGCGTGTGGCGGTCGGAACCAAGGACCGGTGTGGCGGTCGGAATCAAGGTCCGGAGTGGTCGTCGGAACCAAGGTCCAGGGTGGAGGTCGGAACCAAGGTCCGGGGTGGCGGTCGCAACCAAGTTCCGGGGTGGCGGTCGGAACCAAGGTCCGGGGTGGCAGTCGGAACCAAGGTCCGGGGGGGGCGGTCGGAACCAAGGTCCGGGGTGGCGGTCAGAAGCCAAGGTGGCAGTGGGAACCAAGGTCCGGGTTGGGGGTCGGAACCAAGGTCCGGGGTGACGGTCGGAACCAAGGTCCGTGGTGGCGGTCGGAAACAAGGTCCGGTGTGGCGGTCGGAACCAAGTTACGGGGTGGCGGTCGGAACCAAGGTCCGGGGTGGCGGTCGGAACCACGTTCTGGGGTGGCGGTGGGAACCAAGGTCCCGTGCGGCAGTCGGAACCACGTTCTGGGGTGGCGGTCGGAACCAAGGTCGCGTGTGGCGGTCGGAACCAAGGACCGGTGTGGCGGTCGGAATCAAGTTCCGGAGTGGTCGTCGGAACCAAGGTCCAGGGTGGAGGTCGGAACCAAGGTCCGGGGTGGCGGTCGCAACCAAGTTCCGGGGTGGCGGTCGGAACCAAGGTCCGGGGTGGCAGTCGGAACCAAGGTCCGGGGGGGGCGGTCGGAACCAAGGTCCGGGGTGGCGGTCAGAAGCCAAGGTGGCAGTCGGAACCAAGGTCCGGGTTGGGGGTCGGAACCAAGGTCCGGGGTGACGGTCGGAACCAAGGTCCGTGGTGGCGGTCGGAAACAAGGTCCGGTGTGGCGGTCGGAACCAAGTTACGGGGTGGCGGTCGGACCCAATGTCCGGGGTGGCGGTCGGAACTAAGGTCCGGGTTGGCGGTCGAAAAAAAGTTCCGGGGTCATGGGCGGTACCATGGTCCGGGGTGGCGGTCGGAACCAAGGTCCGAGGTGGTGGTCGGAACCAAGGTCCGAGGTGGCGGTCGGAACCAAGGTCCTGGGTGGCGGTCGGAACCAAGGTCCGGCGTGGCGGTCAGAACCAAGGTCCGGGGTGGCGGTCGGAACCAAGGTCCGGGGTGGCGGTCGGAACAAATGTCAGGGGTGGCGGTCGGAACGACGCTCCGGGGTGACGGTCGGAACCAAGGTCCGGAGTGACAGTCAGAACCATGGCCTGAGGTGGCGGTCGGAGCCAAGGTCCGGCGTGGCGGTCAGAACGCAAGGTGGCAGTCGGAACCAAGGTCCGGGGTGGCGGTCGGAACCAATCCGGGGTGGCGGTTGGAAACAAGGTCCGGGGTGACGGTCGGAACCAAGGTCCGGGGGGGCGTCATAAACAAGGTCCGGGGTGGCGTTCTGAACCAAGGTCCGGAGTGGCGGTCGGAAACAAGGTCAGGTTTGGCAGTCGGAACCAATATCCGGGGGGGCGGTTGGAACCAAGGTCCGGGGGGGCAGTCGTAACCAAGGTTCAGGGTGGCAGTCGGAACCAAGGTCCGGGGAGGCGGTCGGAACCAAGGTCCGGTGTGGCGTTCGGACCCAAGGTCCGGGGTTGTGGTCGGAACCAATGCCTGGGGTGGTGGTCGGAAACAAGGTCCGGGGTGGCGGTCAGAACCAATGGTTGTCGGTCGGAACCAAGGTCCGGGGGGGCGGTCGGAACCAATGTCCGGGGGGGCGGTCGCAACCAAGGTCCCGGGTGGCAGTCGGAAACAAGGTCCGGGGAGGCGGTCGGAACCAAGGTCCGGGGTGGCAGTCGGAACCAAGGTCCGGGGATGCGGTCGGAACCAAGGTCCGGGGTGGCAGTCGGAACCAAGGTCCAGGGTGGCAGTCCCAACCAAGGTCCGGGGTGGCAGTCGGAACCAAGGTCCAGGGTGGCGTGCGGAACCATGGTCCGGGCGTGCAGTCGAAACAAAGGTCCGGGGTCGCGTTCGGAACCAAGGTCCGGGTTGGCGTTCGGACCCAAGCTCCGGGGTTGTGGTCGGAACCAATCCCTCGGGTGGTGGTCGGAAACAAGGTCCATGGTGGCGGTCAGAACCAATGGTTGTCGGTCGGAAACAAGGTCCGGTTGGGCGGTCGGAACAAAGGTCCGGGTGGGCAGTCGGAACCAAGGTCCGGGGGGGTGGTTGGAGCCATGGTCCGGCGTGGCTGAAGGAACCAAGGTCGGGGGTGGCGGTCGGAACCAAGGTCCGGTGTGGCAGTCGGAACCATGGTCCGGGGAGGCGGCTGAAACCAAGGTCCGGGGTGGCAGTGGGAACCACGTTCCAGGGTGGCGGTCGGAACCAAGGTCCGCGGTGGCTGTCGGAGCCAAGGTCCGGCGTGGCGGTCAGAAGCCAAGGTGGCAGTCGGAACCAAGGTCCGAGTTGGGGGTCGGAACCAAGGTCCGGGGTGACGGTCGGAACCAAGGTCCAGGGTGGAGGTCGGAACCAAGGTCCGGGGTGGCGGTTGCAACCAAGTTCCGGGTGGCGGTTGGAACCAAGGTCCGGGGTGGCAGTCGGAACCAAGGTCCGGGGGGCGGTCGGAACCGATCCGGGGTGGCGGTTGGAAACAAGGTCCGGGGTGACGGTCGGAACCAAGGTCCGGGGGGGCAGTCGGAACCAAGGTCCGGGGGGGCGTCATAAACAAGGTCCGTGGCGGCGTTCGGAACCAAGTTCCGGGGTGGCGGTCGGAACCAAGGTCCGGGGGGGCAGTCGGAACCACATTCCAGGGTGGCGGTCGGAACCAAGGTCCGCGGTGGCTGTCGGAGCCAAGGTCCGGCGTGGCAGTCAGAAGCCAAGGTGGCAGTCGGAACCAAGGTCCGGGTTGGGGGTCAGAACCAAGGTCCGGGGTGACGGTCGGAACCAAGGTCCAGGGTGGAGGTCGGAACCAAGGTCCGGGGTGGCGGTCGCAACCAAGTTCCGGGGTGGCGGTCGGAACCAAGGTCCGGGGTGGCAGTCGGAACCAAGGTCCGGGGGGGCAGTCGGAACCAAGGTCCGGTGTGGCGGTCGGAAGAAATGTCAGGGGTGGCGGTCGGAACGACGCTCCGGGGTGACGGTCGGAACCAACATCCGGAGTGACAGTCAGAACCATGGCCCGAGGTGGCGGTCGGAGCCAAGGTCCGGCGTAGCGGTCAGAACGCAAGGTGGCAGTCGGAACCAAGGTCCGGGGTGGCGGTCGGAACCAATCCGGGGTGGCGGTTGGAAACAAGGTCCGGGGTGACGGTCGGAACCAAGGTCCGGGGGGCCAGTCGGAACCAAGGTCCGGGGGGGCGTCATAAACAAGGTCCGGGGTGGCGTTCTGAACCAAGGTCCGGAGTGGCGGTCGGAAACAAGGTCAGGTTTGGCAGTCGGAACCAATATCCGGGGGGTCGGTTGGAACCAAGGTCCGGGGGGCAGTCGTAACCAAGGTTCAGGGTGTCAGTCGGAACTAAGGTCCGGGGAGGTGGTCGGAACCAAGGTCCGGGGTGGCGTTCGGACCCAAGGTCCGGGGTTGTGGTCGGAACCAATGGTTGTCGGTCGGAACCAAGGTCCGGTTGGGCGGTCGGAACCAAGGTCCGCGGTGGCAGTCGGAACCAAGGTCCGGGGGGGCGGTTGGAGCCATGGTCCGGCGTGGCGGTAGGAACCAAGGTCCGGGGTGTCAGTCGGAACAAAGGTCCGGGGTGGCTTTCGGAATCAAGGTCCGGGGGGGCAGTCGGAACCAAGGTCCGGGGTCGCGTTCGGAACCAAGGTCCAGGTTGGCGGTCGGAAACAAGGTCTCCGCTAACGGTTGGAACCGAGGTCCGGCGAGCGGTCGCAACCAAGGTCCGGCGTAGTGGTCGCAGCCAAGGTCCGGGGAGCGGTCGCAACCAAGGTCCGGGGGGGTGGTCGGAACCAACGTCCGGGGTGTAGGTCGGAACCAAGGTCCGGGGTGGCGTTCGGAATCAAGGTTGGGGGGGCAGTCGGAAGCAAGGTCCGGGGTTGCGTTCCAAACCAAGGTCCAGGGTGGCGGTCGGAAACAAGGTCTCCGTTAACGGTTGGAACCAAGGTCCGGGGTGGCGGTCGGAACCAAGGTCCGAGGTGGTGGTCGGAACCAAGGTCCGAGGTGGCGGTCGGAACCAAGGTCCGGGGTGGCGTTCGGACCCAAGGTCCGGGGTTGTGGTCGGAACCAATGCCTGGGGTGGTGGTCGGAAACAAGGTCCGGGGTGGCGGTCAGAACCAATGGTTGTCGGTCGGAACCAAGGTCCGGGGGGGCGGTCGGAACCAATGTCCGGGGGGGCGGTCGCAACCAAGGTCCCGGGTGGCAGTCGGAAACAAGGTCCGGGGAGGCGGTCGGAACCAAGGTCCGGGGTGGCAGTCGGAACCAAGGTCCGGGGATGCGGTCGGAACCAAGGTCCGGGGTGGCAGTGGGAACCACGTTCCAGGGTGGCGGTCGGAACCAAGGTCCGCGGTGGCTGTCGGAGCCAAGGTCCGGCGTGGCGGTCAGAAGCCAAGGTGGCAGTCGGAACCAAGGTCCGAGTTGGGGGTCGGAACCAAGGTCCGGGGTGACGGTCGGAACCAAGGTCCAGGGTGGAGGTCGGAACCAAGGTCCGGGGTGGCGGTTGCAACCAAGTTCCGGGGTGGCGGTTGGAACCAAGGTCCGGGGTGGCAGTCGGAACCAAGGTCCGGGGGGCGGTCGGAACCGATCCGGGGTGGCGGTTGGAAACAAGGTCCGGGGGGGCAGTCGGAACCAAGGTCCGGGGGGGCGTCATAAACAAGGTCCGTGGCGGCGTTCGGAACCAAGTTCCGGGGTGGCGGTCGGAACCAAGGTCCGGGGGGGCAGTCGGAACCACATTCCAGGGTGGCGGTCGGAACCAAGGTCCGCGGTGGCTGTCGGAGCCAAGGTCCGGCGTGGCAGTCAGAAGCCAAGGTGGCAGTCGGAACCAAGGTCCGGGTTGGGGGTCGGAACCAAGGTCCGGGGTGACGGTCGGAACCAAGGTCCAGGGTGGAGGTCGGAACCAAGGTCCGGGGTGGCGGTCGCAACCAAGTTCCGGGGTGGCGGTCGGAACCAAGGTCCGGGGTGGCAGTCGGAACCAAGGTCCGGGGGGGCAGTCGGAACCAAGGTCCGGTGTGGCGGTCGGAAGAAATGTCAGGGGTGGCGGTCGGAACGACGCTCCGGGGTGACGGTCGGAACCAACATCCGGAGTGACAGTCAGAACCATGGCCCGAGGTGGCGGTCGGAGCCAAGGTCCGGCGTAGCGGTCAGAACGCAAGGTGGCAGTCGGAACCAAGGTCCGGGGTGGCGGTCGGAACCAATCCGGGGTGGCGGTTGGAAACAAGGTCCGGGGTGACGGTCGGAACCAAGGTCCGGGGGGGCAGTCGGAACCAAGGTCCGGGGGGGCGTCATAAACAAGGTCCGGGGTGGCGTTCTGAACCAAGGTCCGGAGTGGCGGTCGGAAACAAGGTCAGGTTTGGCAGTCGGAACCAATATCCGGGGGGTCGGTTGGAACCAAGGTCCGGGGGGGCAGTCGTAACCAAGGTTCAGGGTGTCAGTCGGAACTAAGGTCCGGGGAGGTGGTCGGAACCAAGGTCCGGGGTGGCGTTCGGACCCAAGGTCCGGGGTTGTGGTCGGAACCAATGGTTGTCGGTCGGAACCAAGGTCCGGTTGGGCGGTCGGAACCAAGGTCCGCGGTGGCAGTCGGAACCAAGGTCCGGGGGGGCGGTTGGAGCCATGGTCCGGCGTGGCGGTAGGAACCAAGGTCCGGGGTGTCAGTCGGAACAAAGGTCCGGGGTGGCTTTCGGAATCAAGGTCCGGGGGGGCAGTCGGAACCAAGGTCCGGGGTCGCGTTCGGAACCAAGGTCCAGGTTGGCGGTCGGAAACAAGGTCTCCGCTAACGGTTGGAACCGAGGTCCGGCGAGCGGTCGCAACCAAGGTCCGGCGTAGTGGTCGCAGCCAAGGTCCGGGGAGCGGTCGCAACCAAGGTCCGGGGGGGTGGTCGGAACCAACGTCCGGGGTGTAGGTCGGAACCAAGGTCCGGGGTGGCGTTCGGAATCAAGGTTGGGGGGGCAGTCGGAAGCAAGGTCCGGGGTTGCGTTCCAAACCAAGGTCCAGGGTGGCGGTCGGAAACAAGGTCTCCGTTAACGGTTGGAACCAAGGTCCGGGGTGGCGGTCGGAACCAAGGTCCGAGGTGGTGGTCGGAACCAAGGTCCGAGGTGGCGGTCGGAACCAAGGTCCGGGGTGGCGTTCGGACCCAAGGTCCGGGGTTGTGGTCGGAACCAATGCCTGGGGTGGTGGTCGGAAACAAGGTCCGGGGTGGCGGTCAGAACCAATGGTTGTCGGTCGGAACCAAGGTCCGGGGGGGCGGTCGGAACCAATGTCCGGGGGGGCGGTCGCAACCAAGGTCCCGGGTGGCAGTCGGAAACAAGGTCCGGGGAGGCGGTCGGAACCAAGGTCCGGGGTGGCAGTCGGAACCAAGGTCCGGGGATGCGGTCGGAACCAAGGTCCGGGGTGGCAGTGGGAACCACGTTCCAGGGTGGCGGTCGGAACCAAGGTCCGCGGTGGCTGTCGGAGCCAAGGTCCGGCGTGGCGGTCAGAAGCCAAGGTGGCAGTCGGAACCAAGGTCCGAGTTGGGGGTCGGAACCAAGGTCCGGGGTGACGGTCGGAACCAAGGTCCAGGGTGGAGGTCGGAACCAAGGTCCGGGGTGGCGGTTGCAACCAAGTTCCGGGGTGGCGGTTGGAACCAAGGTCCGGGGTGGCAGTCGGAACCAAGGTCCGGGGGGGCGGTCGGAACCGATCCGGGGTGGCGGTTGGAAACAAGGTCCGGGGTGACGGTCGGAACCAAGGTCCGGGGGGGCAGTCGGAACCAAGGTCCGGGGGGGCGTCATAAACAAGGTCCGTGGCGGCGTTCGGAACCAAGTTCCGGGGTGGCGGTCGGAACCAAGGTCCGGGGGGGCAGTCGGAACCACATTCCAGGGTGGCGGTCGGAACCAAGGTCCGCGGTGGCTGTCGGAGCCAAGGTCCGGCGTGGCAGTCAGAAGCCAAGGTGGCAGTCGGAACCAAGGTCCGGGTTGGGGGTCGGAACCAAGGTCCGGGGTGACGGTCGGAACCAAGGTCCAGGGTGGAGGTCGGAACCAAGGTCCGGGGTGGCGGTCGCAACCAAGTTCCGGGGTGGCGGTCGGAACCAAGGTCCGGGGTGGCAGTCGGAACCAAGGTCCGGGGGGGCAGTCGGAACCAAGGTCCGGTGTGGCGGTCGGAAGAAATGTCAGGGGTGGCGGTCGGAACGACGCTCCGGGGTGACGGTCGGAACCAACATCCGGAGTGACAGTCAGAACCATGGCCCGAGGTGGCGGTCGGAGCCAAGGTCCGGCGTAGCGGTCAGAACGCAAGGTGGCAGTCGGAACCAAGGTCCGGGGTGGCGGTCGGAACCAATCCGGGGTGGCGGTTGGAAACAAGGTCCGGGGTGACGGTCGGAACCAAGGTCCGGGGGGGCAGTCGGAACCAAGGTCCGGGGGGGCGTCATAAACAAGGTCCGGGGTGGCGTTCTGAACCAAGGTCCGGAGTGGCGGTCGGAAACAAGGTCAGGTTTGGCAGTCGGAACCAATATCCGGGGGGTCGGTTGGAACCAAGGTCCGGGGGGGCAGTCGTAACCAAGGTTCAGGGTGTCAGTCGGAACTAAGGTCCGGGGAGGTGGTCGGAACCAAGGTCCGGGGTGGCGTTCGGACCCAAGGTCCGGGGTTGTGGTCGGAACCAATGGTTGTCGGTCGGAACCAAGGTCCGGTTGGGCGGTCGGAACCAAGGTCCGCGGTGGCAGTCGGAACCAAGGTCCGGGGGGGCGGTTGGAGCCATGGTCCGGCGTGGCGGTAGGAACCAAGGTCCGGGGTGTCAGTCGGAACAAAGGTCCGGGGTGGCTTTCGGAATCAAGGTCCGGGGGGGCAGTCGGAACCAAGGTCCGGGGTCGCGTTCGGAACCAAGGTCCAGGTTGGCGGTCGGAAACAAGGTCTCCGCTAACGGTTGGAACCGAGGTCCGGCGAGCGGTCGCAACCAAGGTCCGGCGTAGTGGTCGGAGCCAAGGTCCGGGGAGCGGTCGCAACCAAGGTCCGGGGGGGCGGTCGGAACCAACGTCCGGGGTGTAGGTCGGAACCAAGGTCCGGGGTGGCGTTCGGAATCAAGGTTGGGGGGGCAGTCGGAAGCAAGGTCCGGGGTTGCGTTCCAAACCAAGGTCCAGGGTGGCGGTCGGAAACAAGGTCTCCGCTAACGGTTGGAACCAAGGTCCGGGGTGGCGGTCGGAACCAAGGTCCGAGGTGGTGGTCGGAACCAAGGTCCGAGGTGGCGGTCGGAACCAAGGTCCGGGGTGGCGTTCGGACCCAAGGTCCGGGGTTGTGGTCGGAACCAATGCCTGGGGTGGTGGTCGGAAACAAGGTCCGGGGTGGCGGTCAGAACCAATGGTTGTCGGTCGGAACCAAGGTCCGGGGGGGCGGTCGGAACCAATGTCCGGGGGGGCGGTCGCAACCAAGGTCCCGGGTGGCAGTCGGAAACAAGGTCCGGGGAGGCGGTCGGAACCAAGGTCCGGGGTGGCAGTCGGAACCAAAGTCCGGGGATGCGGTCGGAACCAAGGTCCGGGGTGGCAGTCGGAACCAAGGTCCAGGGTGGCAGTCCCAACCAAGGTCCGGGGTGGCAGTCGGAACCAAGGTCCAGGGTGGCGTGCGGAACCATGGTCCGGGCGTGCAGTCGGAACCAAGGTCCGGGGTCGCGTTCGGAACCAAGGTCCGGGTTGGCGTTCGGACCCAAGCTCCGGGGTTGTGGTCGGAACCAATCCCTCGGGTGGTGGTCGGAAACAAGGTCCATGGTGGCGGTCAGAACCAATGGTTGTCGGTCGGAAACAAGGTCCGGTTGGGCGGTCGGAACAAAGGTCCGGGTGGGCAGTCGGAACCAAGGTCCGGGGGGGTGGTTGGAGCCATGGTCCGGCGTGGCTGAAGGAACCAAGGTCGGGGGTGGCGGTCGGAACCAAGGTCCGGTGTGGCAGTCGGAACCATGGTCCGGGGAGGCGGCCGAAACCAAGGTCCGGGGTGGCAGTCGGAACCACGTTCCAGGGTGGCGGTCGGAACCAAGGTCCGCGGTGGCTGTCGGAGCCAAGGTCCGGCGTGGCGGTCAGAAGCCAAGGTGGCAGTCGGAACCAAGGTCCGAGTTGGGGGTCGGAACAAAGGTCCGGGGTGACGGTCGGAACCAAGGTCCAGGGTGGAGGTCGGAACCAAGGTCCGGGGTGGCGGTTGCAACCAAGTTCCGGGGTGGCGGTTGGAACCAAGGTCCGGGGTGGCAGTCGGAACCAAGGTCCGGGGGGCGGTCGGAACCGATCCGGGGTGGCGGTTGGAAACAAGGTCCGGGGTGACGGTCGGAACCAAGGTCCGGGGGGGCAGTCGGAACCAAGGTCCGGGGGGGCGTCATAAACAAGGTCCGTGGCGGCGTTCGGAACCAAGTTCCGGGGTGGCGGTCGGAACCAAGGTCCGGGGGGGCAGTCGGAACCACATTCCAGTGTGGCGGTCGGAACCAAGGTCCGCGGTGGCTGTCGGAGCCAAGGTCCGGCGTGGCAGTCAGAAGCCAAGGTGGCAGTCGGAACCAAGGTCCGGGTTGGGGGTCGGAACCAAGGTCCGGGGTGACGGTCGGAACCAAGGTCCAGGGTGGAGGTCGGAACCAAGGTCCGGGGTGGCGGTCGCAACCAAGTTCCGGGGTGGCGGTCGGAACCAAGGTCCGGGGTGGCAGTCGGAACCAAGGTCCGGGGGGGCAGTCGGAACCAAGGTCCAGTGTGGCGGTCGGAAGAAATGTCAGGGGTGGCGGTCGGAACGACGCTCCGGGGTG
Source organism: Mustelus asterias (assembly GCF_964213995.1). NCBI lineage: Eukaryota > Metazoa > Chordata > Chondrichthyes > Carcharhiniformes > Triakidae > Mustelus > Mustelus asterias. Next base: position 46,019,914 of record NC_135822.1, on the reverse strand, counting down.
ACGGTCGGAACCAACATCCGGAGTGACAGTCAGAACCATGGCCCGAGGTGGCGGTCGGAGCCAAGGTCCGGCGTAGCGGTCAGAACGCAAGGTGGCAGTCGGAACCAAGGTCCGGGGTGGCGGTCGGAACCAATCCGGGGTGGCGGTTGGAAACAAGGTCCGGGGTGACGGTCGGAACCAAGGTCCGGGGGGGCAGTCGGAACCAAGGTCCGGGGGGGCGTCATAAACAAGGTCCGGGGTGGCGTTCTGAACCAAGGTCCGGAGTGGCGGTCGGAAACAAGGTCAGGTTTGGCAGTCGGAACCAATATCCGGGGGGTCGGTTGGAACCAAGGTCCGGGGGGGCAGTCGTAACCAAGGTTCAGGGTGTCAGTCGGAACTAAGGTCCGGGGAGGTAGTCGGAACCAAGGTCCGGGGTGGCGTTCGGACCCAAGGTCCGGGGTTGTGGTCGGAACCAATGGTTGTCGGTCGGAACGAAGGTCCGGTTGGGCGGTCGGAACCAAGGTCCGCGGTGGCAGTCGGAACCAAGGTCCGGGGGGGCGGTTGGAGCCATGGTCCGGCGTGGCGGTAGGAACCAAGGTCCGGGGTGTCAGTCGGAACAAAGGTCCGGGGTGGCTTTCGGAATCAAGGTCCGGGGGGGCAGTCGGAACCAAGGTCCGGGGTCGCGTTCGGAACCAAGGTCCAGGTTGGCGGTCGGAAACAAGGTCTCCGCTAACGGTTGGAACCGAGGTCCGGCGAGCGGTCGCAACCAAGGTCCGGCGTAGTGGTCGGAGCCAAGGTCCGGGGAGCGGTCGCAACCAAGGTCCGGGGGGGCGGTCGGAACCAACGTCCGGGGTGTAGGTCGGAACCAAGGTCCGGGGTGGCGTTCGGAATCAAGGTTGGGGGGGCAGTCGGAAGCAAGGTCCGGGGTTGCGTTCCAAACCAAGGTCCAGGGTGGCGGTCGGAAACAAGGTCTCCGCTAACGGTTGGAACCAAGGTCCGGGGTGGCGGTCGGAACCAAGGTCCGAGGTGGTGGTCGGAACCAAGGTCCGAGGTGGCGGTCGGAACCAAGGTCCTGGGTGGCGGTCGGAACCAAGGTCCGGCGTGGCGGTCGGACCCAAGGTCCGGGGTGGCGGTCGGAACCAAGGTCCGGGGTGGCGGTCGGAACCAAGGTCCGGCGTGGCGGTCGGAACCAAGGTCCGGGGTGGCAGTCGGAACCAAGGTCCGGGGGGGCGGTTGGAGCCAAGGTCCGGTGTGGCGTTCTGAAACAAGGTCCGGAGCGGCGGTCGGAAACAAGGTCAGGTGTGGCGTTCGGAACCACGTTTCAGGGTGGCGGTCGGAACCACGGTCCGGGGTGACAGTCAGAACCAAGGTCCGAGGTGGCGATCGGAGCCAAGGTCCGGCGTGGCAGTCAGAAGCCAAGGTGGCAGTCGGAACCAAGGTCCGGGGTGACGCTCGGAACCAAGGTCCGGGGTGGAGGTCGGAACCAAGGTCCGGGGTGGCGGTCGCAACCAAGGTCCGGGGTGGCGGTCGGAACCACGTTCCGGGGTGGCAGTCGGAACTAAGTTCCGGGGGGGCGGTCGGAACCAATGTCCGGGGGGGCGGTCGCAACCAAGGTCCAGGGTGGCAGTCGGAAACAAGGTCCAGGGAGGCGGTCGGAACCAAGGTCCGGGGTGGCAGTCGGAACCAAGGTCCGGGGATGCGGTCGGAACCAAGGTCCGGGGTGGCAGTCGGAACCAAGGTCCGGGGTGGCGTGCGGAACCATGGTCCGGGTGTGCAGTCGGAACCAAGGTCCGGGGTCGCGTTCGGAACCAAGGTCCGGGTTGGCGTTCGGATCCAAGGTCCGGGGTTGTGGTCGGAACCAATCCCTCGGGTGGTGGTCGGAAACAAGGTCCGTGGTGGCGGTCAGAACCAATTGTTGTCGGTCGGAACCAAGGTCCGGTTGGGCGGTCGGAACAAAGGTCCGGTTGGGCAGTCAGAACCAAGGTCCGGGGGGTTGGTTGGAGCCATGGTCCGGCGTGGCTGAAGGAACCAAGGTCGGGGGTGGCGGTCGGAACCAAGGTCCGGTGTGGCAGTCGGAACCATGGTCCGGGGAGGCGGCCGGAACCAAGGTCCGGGATGGCAGTCGGAACCACGTTCCAGGGTGGCGGTCGGAACCAAGGTCCGCGGTGGCTGTCGGAGCCAAGGTCCGGCGTGGCGGTCAGAAGCCAAGGTGGCAGTCGGAACCAAGGTCCGGGTTGGGGGTCGGAACCAAGTTCCGGTGTGACGGTCGGAACCAAGGTCCAGGGTGGAGGTCGGAACCAAGGTCCGGGGTGGCGGTCGCAACCAAGTTCCGGGGTGGCGGTCGGAACCAAGGTCCGGGGTGGCAGTCGGAACCAAGGTCCGTGGGGGCGGTCGGAACCAAGGTCCGGGGTGGCGGTCAGAAGCCAATGTGGCAGTCGGAACCAAGGTCCGGGTTGGGGGTCGGAACCAAGGTCCGGGGTGACGGTCGGAACCAATGTCCGTGGTGGCGGTCGGAAACAAGGTCCGGGGTGGCGGTCGGAACTAAGGTCCGGGTTGGCGGTCGAAAAAAAGTTCCGGGGTCATGGGCGGTACCATGATCCGGGGTGGCGGTCGGAACCAAGGTCCGAGGTGGTAGTCGGAACCAAGGTCCGAGGTGGCGGTCGGAACCAAGGTCCTGGGTGGCGGTCGGAACCAAGGTCCGGCGTGGCGGTCAGAACCAAGGTCCGGGGTGACGGTCGGAACCAAGGTCCGGGGTGGCGGTTGGAACCAAGGTCCGGCGGGGCGGTCGGAACCAAGGTCCGGGGTGGCAGTCGGAACCAAGGTCCGGGGGGGCGGTTGGAGCCAAGGTCCGGTGTGGCGTTCTGAAACAAGGTCCGGAGTGGCGGTCGGAAACAAGGTCAGGTGTGGCGTTCGGAACCACGTTTCAGGGTGGCGGTCGGAACCACGGTCCGGGGTGGAGGTCGGAACCAAGGTCCGGGGTGGCGGTCGCAATCAAGGTCCGGGGTGGCGGTCGGAACCACGTTCCGGGGTGGCAGTCGGAACCAAGGTCCGGCGTGGCGGTCGGAACCAAGGTCCGGGGTGGCAGTCGGAACCAAGGTCCGGGGGGGCGGTTGGAGCCAAGGTCCGGTGTGGCGTTCTGAAACAAGGTCCGGAGCGGCGGTCGGAAACAAGGTCCGGGGTGGCAGTCGGAACCAAGGTCCGGGGTGGCGTGCGGAACCATGGTCCGGGTGTGCAGTCGGAACCAAGGTCCGGGGTCGCGTTCGGAACCAAGGTCCGGGTTGGCGTTCGGACCCAAGGTCCGGGGTTGTGGTCGGAACCAATCCCTCGGCTGGTGGTCGGAAACAAGGTCCGTGGTGGCGGTCAGAACCAATGGTTGTCGGTCGGAACCAAGGTCCGGTTGGGCGGTCGGAACAAAGGTCCGGTTGGGCAGTCGGAACCAAGGTCCGGGGGGGCGGTTGGAGCCAAGGTCCGGTGTGGCGTTCTGAAACAAGGTCCGGAGCGGCGGTCGGAAACAAGGTCAGGTGTGGCGTTCGGAACCACGTTTCAGGGTGGCGGTCGGAACCACGGTCCGGGGTGACAGTCAGAACCAAGGTCCGAGGTGGCGATCGGAGCCAAGGTCCGGCGTGGCGGTCAGAAGCCAAGGTGGCAGTCGGAACCAAGGTCCGGGGTGACAGTCGGAACCAAGGTCCGGGGTGACGCTCGGAACCAAGGTCCGGGGTGGAGGTCGGAACCAAGGTCCGGGGTGGCGGTCGCAACCAAGGTCCGGGGTGGCGGTCGGAACCACGTTCCGGGGTGGCAGTCGGAACCAAGTTCCGAGGGGGCGTTCGGAACCAATGTCCGGGGGGGCGGTCGCAACCAAGGTCCAGGGTGGCAGTCGGAACCAAGGTCCGGGGAGGCGGTCGGAACCAAGGTCCGGGGTGGCAGTCGGAACCAAGGTCCGGGGATGCGGTCGGAACCAAGGTCCGGGGTGGCAGTCGGAACCAAGGTCCGGGGTGGCGTGCGGAACCATGGTCCGGGTGTGCAGTCGGAACCAAGGTCCGGGGTCGCGTTCGGAACCAAGGTCCGGGTTGGCGTTCGGACCCAAGGTCCGGGGTTGTGGTCGGAACCAATCCCTCGGCTGGTGGTCGGAAACAAGGTCCGTGGTGGCGGTCAGAACCAATGGTTGTCGGTCGGAACCAAGGTCCGGTTGGGCGGTCGGAACAAAGGTCCGGTTGGGCAGTCAGAACCAAGGTCCGGGGGGTTGGTTGGAGGCATGGTCCGGCGTGGCTGAAGGAACCAAGGTCGGGGGTGGCGGTCGGAACCAAGGTCCGGTGTGGCAGTCGGAACCATGGTCCGAGGAGGCGGCCAGAACCAAGGTCCGGGGGGCAGTCGGAACCACGTTCCATGGTGGCGGTCGGAACCAAGGTCCGCGGTGGCTGTCGGAGCCAAGGTCCGGCGTGGCGGTCAGAAGCCAAGGTGGCAGTCGGAACCAAGGTCCGGGTTGGGGGTCGGAACCAAGGTCCGGTGTGACGGTCGGAACCAAGGTCCAGGGTGGAGGTCGGAACCAAGGTCCGGGGTGGCGGTCGCAACCAAGTTCCGGGGTGGCGGTCGGAACCAAGGACCGGGGTGGCAGTCGGAACCAAGGTCCGGGGGGGGCGGTCAGAACCAAGGTCCGGGGTGGCGGTCAGAAGCCAAGGTGGCAGTCGGAACCAAGGTCCGGGTTGGGGGTCGGAACCAAGGTCCGGGGTGACGGTCGGAACCAAGGTCCGTGGTGGCGGTCGGAAACAAGGTCCGGGGTGGCGGTCGGAACCAAGTTACGGGGTGGCGGTCGGACCCAATGTCCGGGGTGGCGGTCGGAACTAATGTCCGGGTTGGCGGTCGAAAAAAAGTTCCGGGGTCATGGGCGGTACCATGGTCCGGGGTGGCGGTCGGAACCAAGGTCCGAGGTGGTGGTCGGAACCAAGGTCCGAGGTGGCGGTCGGAACCAAGGTCCTGGGTGGCGGTCGGAAACAAGGTCCGGGGTGGCGGTCAGAACCAAGGTCCGGGGTGGCGGTCGGAACCAAGGTCCGGGGTGGCGGTCGGAACAAATGTCAGGGGTGGCGGTCGGAACGACGCTCCGGGGTGACGGTCGGAACCAAGGTCCGGAGTGACAGTCAGAACCATGGCCCGAGGTGGCGGTCGGAGCCAAGGTCCGGCGTGGCGGTCAGAACGCAAGGTGGCAGTCGGAACCAAGGTCCGGGGTGGCGGTCGGAACCAATCCGGGGTGGCGGTTGGAAACAAGGTCCGGGGTGACGGTCGGAACGAAGGTCTGGGGGGGCGTGATAAACAAGGTCCGGGGTGGCGTTCTGAACCAAGGTCCGGAGTGGCGGTCGGAAACAAGGTCAGGTTTGGCAGTCGGAACCAATATCCGGGGGGGCGGTTGGAACCAAGGTCCGGGGGGGCAGTCGTAACCAAGGTTCAGGGTGGCAGTCGGAACCAAGGTCTGGGGAGGTGGTCGGAACCAAGGTCCGGGGTGGCGTTCGGACCCAAGGTCCGGGGTTGTGGTCGGAACCAATGCCTGGGGTGGTGGTCGGAAACAAGGTCCGGGGTGGCGGTCAGAACCAATGGTTGTCGGTCGGAACCAAGGTCCGGGGGGGCGGTCGGAACCAATGTCCGGGGGGGCGGTCGCAACCAAGGTCCCGGGTGGCAGTCGGAAACAAGGTCCGGGGAGGCGGTCGGAACCAAGGTCCGGGGTGGCAGTCGGAACGAAGGTCCGGGGATGCGGTCGGAACCAAGGTCCGGGGTGGCAGTCGGAACCAAGGTCCAGGGTGGCAGTCCCAACCAAGGTCCGGGGTGGCAGTCGGAACCAAGGTCCAGGGTGGCGTGCGGAACCATGGTCCGGGCGTGCAGTCGGAACCATGGTCCGGGCGTGCAGTCGGAACCAAGGTCCGGGGTCGCGTTCGGAACCAAGGTCCGGGTTGGCGTTCGGACCCAAGCTCCGGGGTTGTGGTCGGAACCAATCCCTCGGGTGGTGGTCGGAAACAAGGTCCATGGTGGCGGTCAGAACCAATGGTTGTCGGTCGGAAACAAGGTCCGGTTGGGCGGTCGGAACAAAGGTCCGGGTGGGCAGTCGGAACCAAGGTCCGGGGGGGTGGTTGGAGCCATGGTCCGGCGTGGCTGAAGGAACCAAGGTCGGGGGTGGCGGTCGGAACCAAGGTCCGGTGTGGCAGTCGGAACCATGGTCTGGGGAGGCGGCCGAAACCAAGGTCCGGGGTGGCAGTCGGAACCACGTTCCAGGGTGGCGGTCGGAACCAAGGTCCGCGGTGGCTGTCGGAGCCAAGGTCCGGCGTGGCGGTCAGAAGCCAAGGTGGCAGTCGGAACCAAGGTCCGAGTTGGGGGTCGGAACCAAGGTCCGGGGTGACGGTCGGAACCAAGGTCCAGGGTGGAGGTCGGAACCAAGGTCCGGGGTGGCGGTTGCAACCAAGTTCCGGGGTGGCGGTTGGAACCAAGGTCCGGGGTGGCAGTCGGAACCAAGGTCCGGGGGGCGGTCGGAACCAAGGTCCGGTGTGGCGGTCGGAACAAATGTTAGGGGTGGCCGTCGGAAAGAAACTCCGGGGTGACGGTCGGAACCAAGGTCCGGAGTGACAGTCAGATCCATGGCCCGAGGTGGCGGTCGGAGCCAAGGTCCGGCGTGGCGGTCAGAACGCAAGGTGGCAGTCGGAACCAAGGTCCGGGGTGGCGGTCGGAACCAATCCGGGGTGGCGGTTGGAAACAAGGTCCGGGGTGACGGTCGGAACCAAGGTCCGGGGGGGCTGTCGGAACCAAGGTCCGGGGGGGCGTCATAAACAAGGTCCGGGGTGGCGTTCTGAACCAAGGTCCGGAGTGGCGGTCGGAAACAAGGTCAGGTTTGGCAGTTGGAACCAATATCCGGGGGGTCGGTTGGAACCAAGGTCCGGGGGAGCAGTCGTAACGAAGGTTCAGGGTGGCAGTCGGTACCAAGGTCCGGGGAGGCGGTCGGAACCAAGGTCCGGGGTGGCGTTCGGACCCAAGGTCCGGGGTTGTGGTCGGAACCAATGCCTGGGGTGGTGGTCGGAAACAAGGACCGGGGTGGCGGTCAGAACCAATGGTTGTCGGTCGGAACCAAGGTCCGGTTGGGCGGTCGGAACCAAGGTCCGCGGTGGCAGTCGGAACCAAGGTCCGGGGGGCGGTTGGAGCCATGGTCCGGCGTGGCGGTAGGAACCAAGGTCCGGGGTGGCGGTCGGAACCAATTTCCGGTGTGGCGGTCGGAACAACGCTCCGGGGTGACGGACGGAACCAAGGTCCGGATTGACAGTCAGAACCATGGCCCGAGGTGGCGGTCGGAGCCAAGGTCCGGCGTGGCGGTCAGAACGCAAGGTGGCAGTCGGAACCATGGTCCGAGGTGGCGGTCGGACCCAACGTCCGGCGTGGCGGTCAGAACGCAAGGTGGCAGTCGGAACCAAGGTCCGGGGTGGCGGTCGGAACCAATCCGGGGTGGCGGTTAGAAACAAGGTCCGGGGTGACGGTCGGAACCAAGGTCCGGGGTGGAGGTCGGAACCAAGGTCCGGGGTGACGTTCGGAACCAAGGTCCAGGGTGGCGGTCGGATCTAATCCGGGGTGGCGGTCGGAACCAAGGTCCGGAGTGGCTGTCGGAACAAATGTCAGGGGTGGCGGTCAGATCCACGCTCCGGAGTGGCGGTCGGAACCAAGGTCCGAAGTGACAGTCAGAACCAAGGTTCCAGTTGGCGGTCGGATCCAAGGTCCGGCGTGGCGGTCAGAACCCAAGGTGGCAGTCGGAACCAAGGTCCGGGGTGGTGGTCGGAACCAATCCGGGGTGGCGGTCGGAACCAAGGTCCGGGGTGACGGTCGGAACCAAGGTCCGGGGAGGATGTCGGAACCAAGGTCCGGGGTGGCGGTCGGAACCAAGATCCGGGGTGGCGGTCGGATCCAAACCGTGGTGGCGGTCGGAACCAAGGTCCGGGGTGATGGCCGGAACCAAGGTCCGGGGTGGAGGTCGGAACCAAGGTCCGGTGTGGCGGTCGCAACCAATGTCCGTGGCGGCGGTCGGAACCAAGGTCCGGGGGGGCGGTCGGAACCGAGGTCCGGGGTGGCAGTCGGAACAAAGGACCGGGGTGGCTTTCGGAATCAAGTTACGGGGGGCAGTCGGAACCAAGGTCCGGGGTCGCGTTCGGAACAAAGGTCCGGAGTGACAGTCAGAACCAAGGTCCGAGTTGGCGGTCGGAACCAAGGTCCGGCGTGGCGGTCAGAACCCAAGGTGCCAGTCGGAACCAAGGTCCAGGGTGGCGGTCGGATCTAATCCGGGGTGGCGGTCGGAACCAAGGTCCGGAGTGGCGGTCGGAACAAATGTCAGGGGTGGCGGTCAGATCCACGCTCCGGAGTGGCGGTCGGAACCAAGGTCCGAAGTGACAGTCAGAACCAAGGTCCCAGTTGGCGGTCGGATCCAAGGTCCGGCGTGGCGGTCAGAACCCAAGGTGGCAGTCGGAACCAAGGTCCGGGGTGGTGGTCGGAACCAATCCGGGGTGGCGGTCGGAACCAAGGTCCGGGGTGACGGTCGGAACCAAGGTCCGGGGTGGATGTTGGAACCAAGGTCCGGGGTGGCGGTCGGAACCAAGATCCGGGGTGGCGGTCGGATCCAAACCGTGGTGGCGGTCGGAACCAAGGTCCGGGGTGATGGCCGGAACCAAGGTCCGGGGTGGAGGTCGGAACCAAGGTCCGGTGTGGCGGTCGCAACCAATGTCCGTGGCGGCGGTCGGAACCAAGGTCCGGGGGGTCGGTCGGAACCGAGGTCCGGGGTGGCAGTCGGAACAAAGGACCGGGGTGGCTTTCGGAACCAAGGTCCGGAGTGACAGTCAGAACCAAGGTCCGAGTTGGCGGTCGGAACCAAGGTCCGGCGTGGCGGTCAGAACCCAAGGTGCCAGTCGGAACCAAGGTCCGGGATGGCGGTTGGAACCAATCCGGGGTGGCGGTCGGAACCAAGGTCCGGGGTTACGGTCGGAACCAAGGTCCGGCGTGGAGGTCGGAACCAAGGTCCGGGGTGGCGGTCGGAACCAAGATCCGGGGTGGCGGTCGGATCCAATCCGGGGTGGCGGTCGGAACCAAGGTCCGGGGTGATGGTCGGAACCAATGTCCGGGGTGGCGGTCGGAACCAAGGTCCGGGGTGGCAGTCGGAACCAAGGTCCGGGGGGGCGGTTGGAGCCAAGGTCCGGTGTGGCGTTCTGAAACAAGGTCCGGAGTGGCGGTCGGAAACAAGGTCAGGTGTGGCGTTCGGAACCACGTTTCAGGGTGGCGGTCGGAACCACGGTCCGGGGTGGAGGTCGGAACCAAGGTCCGGGGTGGCGGTCGCAATCAAGGTCCGGGGTGGCGGTCGGAACCACGTTCCGGGGTGGCAGTCGGAACCAAGGTCCGGCGTGGCGGTCGGAACCAAGGTCCGGGGTGGCAGTCGGAACCAAGGTCCGGGGGGGCGGTTGGAGCCAAGGTCCGGTGTGGCGTTCTGAAACAAGGTCCGGAGCGGCGGTCGGAAACAAGGTCCGGGGTGGCAGTCGGAACCAAGGTCCGGGGTGGCGTGCGGAACCATGGTCCGGGTGTGCAGTCGGAACCAAGGTCCGGGGTCGCGTTCGGAACCAAGGTCCGGGTTGGCGTTCGGACCCAAGGTCCGGGGTTGTGGTCGGAACCAATCCCTCGGCTGGTGGTCGGAAACAAGGTCCGTGGTGGCGGTCAGAACCAATGGTTGTCGGTCGGAACCAAGGTCCGGTTGGGCGGTCGGAACAAAGGTCCGGTTGGGCAGTCGGAACCAAGGTCCGGGGGGGCGGTTGGAGCCAAGGTCCGGTGTGGCGTTCTGAAACAAGGTCCGGAGCGGCGGTCGGAAACAAGGTCAGGTGTGGCGTTCGGAACCACGTTTCAGGGTGGCGGTCGGAACCACGGTCCGGGGTGACAGTCAGAACCAAGGTCCGAGGTGGCGATCGGAGCCAAGGTCCGGCGTGGCGGTCAGAAGCCAAGGTGGCAGTCGGAACCAAGGTCCGGGGTGACAGTCGGAACCAAGGTCCGGGGTGACGCTCGGAACCAAGGTCCGGGGTGGAGGTCGGAACCAAGGTCCGGGGTGGCGGTCGCAACCAAGGTCCGGGGTGGCGGTCGGAACCACGTTCCGGGGTGGCAGTCGGAACCAAGTTCCGAGGGGGCGTTCGGAACCAATGTCCGGGGGGGCGGTCGCAACCAAGGTCCAGGGTGGCAGTCGGAACCAAGGTCCGGGGAGGCGGTCGGAACCAAGGTCCGGGGTGGCAGTCGGAACCAAGGTCCGGGGATGCGGTCGGAACCAAGGTCCGGGGTGGCAGTCGGAACCAAGGTCCGGGGTGGCGTGCGGAACCATGGTCCGGGTGTGCAGTCGGAACCAAGGTCCGGGGTCGCGTTCGGAACCAAGGTCCGGGTTGGCGTTCGGACCCAAGGTCCGGGGTTGTGGTCGGAACCAATCCCTCGGCTGGTGGTCGGAAACAAGGTCCGTGGTGGCGGTCAGAACCAATGGTTGTCGGTCGGAACCAAGGTCCGGTTGGGCGGTCGGAACAAAGGTCCGGTTGGGCAGTCAGAACCAAGGTCCGGGGGGTTGGTTGGAGGCATGGTCCGGCGTGGCTGAAGGAACCAAGGTCGGGGGTGGCGGTCGGAACCAAGGTCCGGTGTGGCAGTCGGAACCATGGTCCGAGGAGGCGGCCAGAACCAAGGTCCGGGGGGCAGTCGGAACCACGTTCCATGGTGGCGGTCGGAACCAAGGTCCGCGGTGGCTGTCGGAGCCAAGGTCCGGCGTGGCGGTCAGAAGCCAAGGTGGCAGTCGGAACCAAGGTCCGGGTTGGGGGTCGGAACCAAGGTCCGGTGTGACGGTCGGAACCAAGGTCCAGGGTGGAGGTCGGAACCAAGGTCCGGGGTGGCGGTCGCAACCAAGTTCCGGGGTGGCGGTCGGAACCAAGGACCGGGGTGGCAGTCGGAACCAAGGTCCGGGGGGGGCGGTCAGAACCAAGGTCCGGGGTGGCGGTCAGAAGCCAAGGTGGCAGTCGGAACCAAGGTCCGGGTTGGGGGTCGGAACCAAGGTCCGGGGTGACGGTCGGAACCAAGGTCCGTGGTGGCGGTCGGAAACAAGGTCCGGGGTGGCGGTCGGAACCAAGTTACGGGGTGGCGGTCGGACCCAATGTCCGGGGTGGCGGTCGGAACTAATGTCCGGGTTGGCGGTCGAAAAAAAGTTCCGGGGTCATGGGCGGTACCATGGTCCGGGGTGGCGGTCGGAACCAAGGTCCGAGGTGGTGGTCGGAACCAAGGTCCGAGGTGGCGGTCGGAACCAAGGTCCTGGGTGGCGGTCGGAAACAAGGTCCGGGGTGGCGGTCAGAACCAAGGTCCGGGGTGGCGGTCGGAACCAAGGTCCGGGGTGGCGGTCGGAACAAATGTCAGGGGTGGCGGTCGGAACGACGCTCCGGGGTGACGGTCGGAACCAAGGTCCGGAGTGACAGTCAGAACCATGGCCCGAGGTGGCGGTCGGAGCCAAGGTCCGGCGTGGCGGTCAGAACGCAAGGTGGCAGTCGGAACCAAGGTCCGGGGTGGCGGTCGGAACCAATCCGGGGTGGCGGTTGGAAACAAGGTCCGGGGTGACGGTCGGAACGAAGGTCTGGGGGGGCGTGATAAACAAGGTCCGGGGTGGCGTTCTGAACCAAGGTCCGGAGTGGCGGTCGGAAACAAGGTCAGGTTTGGCAGTCGGAACCAATATCCGGGGGGGCGGTTGGAACCAAGGTCCGGGGGGGCAGTCGTAACCAAGGTTCAGGGTGGCAGTCGGAACCAAGGTCCGGGGAGGTGGTCGGAACCAAGGTCCGGGGTGGCGTTCGGACCCAAGGTCCGGGGTTGTGGTCGGAACCAATGCCTGGGGTGGTGGTCGGAAACAAGGTCCGGGGTGGCGGTCAGAACCAATGGTTGTCGGTCGGAACCAAGGTCCGGGGGGGCGGTCGGAACCAATGTCCGGGGGGGCGGTCGCAACCAAGGTCCCGGGTGGCAGTCGGAAACAAGGTCCGGGGAGGCGGTCGGAACCAAGGTCCGGGGTGGCAGTCGGAACGAAGGTCCGGGGATGCGGTCGGAACCAAGGTCCGGGGTGGCAGTCGGAACCAAGGTCCAGGGTGGCAGTCCCAACCAAGGTCCGGGGTGGCAGTCGGAACCAAGGTCCAGGGTGGCGTGCGGAACCATGGTCCGGGCGTGCAGTCGGAACCATGGTCCGGGCGTGCAGTCGGAACCAAGGTCCGGGGTCGCGTTCGGAACCAAGGTCCGGGTTGGCGTTCGGACCCAAGCTCCGGGGTTGTGGTCGGAACCAATCCCTCGGGTGGTGGTCGGAAACAAGGTCCATGGTGGCGGTCAGAACCAATGGTTGTCGGTCGGAAACAAGGTCCGGTTGGGCGGTCGGAACAAAGGTCCGGGTGGGCAGTCGGAACCAAGGTCCGGGGGGGTGGTTGGAGCCATGGTCCGGCGTGGCTGAAGGAACCAAGGTCGGGGGTGGCGGTCGGAACCAAGGTCCGGTGTGGCAGTCGGAACCATGGTCTGGGGAGGCGGCCGAAACCAAGGTCCGGGGTGGCAGTCGGAACCACGTTCCAGGGTGGCGGTCGGAACCAAGGTCCGCGGTGGCTGTCGGAGCCAAGGTCCGGCGTGGCGGTCAGAAGCCAAGGTGGCAGTCGGAACCAAGGTCCGAGTTGGGGGTCGGAACCAAGGTCCGGGGTGACGGTCGGAACCAAGGTCCAGGGTGGAGGTCGGAACCAAGGTCCGGGGTGGCGGTTGCAACCAAGTTCCGGGGTGGCGGTTGGAACCAAGGTCCGGGGTGGCAGTCGGAACCAAGGTCCGGGGGGCGGTCGGAACCAAGGTCCGGTGTGGCGGTCGGAACAAATGTTAGGGGTGGCCGTCGGAAAGAAACTCCGGGGTGACGGTCGGAACCAAGGTCCGGAGTGACAGTCAGATCCATGGCCCGAGGTGGCGGTCGGAGCCAAGGTCCGGCGTGGCGGTCAGAACGCAAGGTGGCAGTCGGAACCAAGGTCCGGGGTGGCGGTCGGAACCAATCCGGGGTGGCGGTTGGAAACAAGGTCCGGGGTGACGGTCGGAACCAAGGTCCGGGGGGGCTGTCGGAACCAAGGTCCGGGGGGGCGTCATAAACAAGGTCCGGGGTGGCGTTCTGAACCAAGGTCCGGAGTGGCGGTCGGAAACAAGGTCAGGTTTGGCAGTTGGAACCAATATCCGGGGGGTCGGTTGGAACCAAGGTCCGGGGGAGCAGTCGTAACGAAGGTTCAGGGTGGCAGTCGGTACCAAGGTCCGGGGAGGCGGTCGGAACCAAGGTCCGGGGTGGCGTTCGGACCCAAGGTCCGGGGTTGTGGTCGGAACCAATGCCTGGGGTGGTGGTCGGAAACAAGGACCGGGGTGGCGGTCAGAACCAATGGTTGTCGGTCGGAACCAAGGTCCGGTTGGGCGGTCGGAACCAAGGTCCGCGGTGGCAGTCGGAACCAAGGTCCGGGGGGCGGTTGGAGCCATGGTCCGGCGTGGCGGTAGGAACCAAGGTCCGGGGTGGCGGTCGGAACCAATTTCCGGTGTGGCGGTCGGAACAACGCTCCGGGGTGACGGACGGAACCAAGGTCCGGATTGACAGTCAGAACCATGGCCCGAGGTGGCGGTCGGAGCCAAGGTCCGGCGTGGCGGTCAGAACGCAAGGTGGCAGTCGGAACCATGGTCCGAGGTGGCGGTCGGACCCAACGTCCGGCGTGGCGGTCAGAACGCAAGGTGGCAGTCGGAACCAAGGTCCGGGGTGGCGGTCGGAACCAATCCGGGGTGGCGGTTAGAAACAAGGTCCGGGGTGACGGTCGGAACCAAGGTCCGGGGTGGAGGTCGGAACCAAGGTCCGGGGTGACGTTCGGAACCAAGGTCCAGGGTGGCGGTCGGATCTAATCCGGGGTGGCGGTCGGAACCAAGGTCCGGAGTGGCTGTCGGAACAAATGTCAGGGGTGGCGGTCAGATCCACGCTCCGGAGTGGCGGTCGGAACCAAGGTCCGAAGTGACAGTCAGAACCAAGGTTCCAGTTGGCGGTCGGATCCAAGGTCCGGCGTGGCGGTCAGAACCCAAGGTGGCAGTCGGAACCAAGGTCCGGGGTGGTGGTCGGAACCAATCCGGGGTGGCGGTCGGAACCAAGGTCCGGGGTGACGGTCGGAACCAAGGTCCGGGGAGGATGTCGGAACCAAGGTCCGGGGTGGCGGTCGGAACCAAGATCCGGGGTGGCGGTCGGATCCAAACCGTGGTGGCGGTCGGAACCAAGGTCCGGGGTGATGGCCGGAACCAAGGTCCGGGGTGGAGGTCGGAACCAAGGTCCGGTGTGGCGGTCGCAACCAATGTCCGTGGCGGCGGTCGGAACCAAGGTCCGGGGGGGCGGTCGGAACCGAGGTCCGGGGTGGCAGTCGGAACAAAGGACCGGGGTGGCTTTCGGAATCAAGTTACGGGGGGCAGTCGGAACCAAGGTCCGGGGTCGCGTTCGGAACAAAGGTCCGGAGTGACAGTCAGAACCAAGGTCCGAGTTGGCGGTCGGAACCAAGGTCCGGCGTGGCGGTCAGAACCCAAGGTGCCAGTCGGAACCAAGGTCCAGGGTGGCGGTCGGATCTAATCCGGGGTGGCGGTCGGAACCAAGGTCCGGAGTGGCGGTCGGAACAAATGTCAGGGGTGGCGGTCAGATCCACGCTCCGGAGTGGCGGTCGGAACCAAGGTCCGAAGTGACAGTCAGAACCAAGGTCCCAGTTGGCGGTCGGATCCAAGGTCCGGCGTGGCGGTCAGAACCCAAGGTGGCAGTCGGAACCAAGGTCCGGGGTGGTGGTCGGAACCAATCCGGGGTGGCGGTCGGAACCAAGGTCCGGGGTGACGGTCGGAACCAAGGTCCGGGGTGGATGTTGGAACCAAGGTCCGGGGTGGCGGTCGGAACCAAGATCCGGGGTGGCGGTCGGATCCAAACCGTGGTGGCGGTCGGAACCAAGGTCCGGGGTGATGGCCGGAACCAAGGTCCGGGGTGGAGGTCGGAACCAAGGTCCGGTGTGGCGGTCGCAACCAATGTCCGTGGCGGCGGTCGGAACCAAGGTCCGGGGGGTCGGTCGGAACCGAGGTCCGGGGTGGCAGTCGGAACAAAGGACCGGGGTGGCTTTCGGAACCAAGGTCCGGAGTGACAGTCAGAACCAAGGTCCGAGTTGGCGGTCGGAACCAAGGTCCGGCGTGGCGGTCAGAACCCAAGGTGCCAGTCGGAACCAAGGTCCGGGATGGCGGTTGGAACCAATCCGGGGTGGCGGTCGGAACCAAGGTCCGGGGTTACGGTCGGAACCAAGGTCCGGCGTGGAGGTCGGAACCAAGGTCCGGGGTGGCGGTCGGAACCAAGATCCGGGGTGGCGGTCGGATCCAATCCGGGGTGGCGGTCGGAACCAAGGTCCGGGGTGATGGTCGGAACCAATGTCCGGGGTGGCGGTCGGAACCAAGGTCCGTGGCAGCGGTCGGAACCAAGTTCCGGGGTGGCGGTCGGAACCAAGGTCCGGGGGGGCGGTCGGAACCAAGGTCCGCGGTGGCTGTCGGAGCCAAGGTCCGGCGTGGCGGTCAGAAGCCAAGGTGGCAGTCGGAACCAAGGTCCGAGTTGGGGGTCGGAACCAAGGTCCGGGGTGACGGTCGGAACCAAGGCCCAGGGTGGAGGTCGGAACCAAGGTCCGGGGTGGCGGTTGCAACCAAGTTCCGGGGTGGCGGTTGGAACCAAGGTCCGGGGTGGCAGTCGGAACCAAGGTCCGGGGGGCGGTCGGAACCAAGGTCCGGTGTGGCGGTCGGAACAAATGTTAGGGGTGGCCGTCGGAAAGAAACTCCGGGGTGACGGTCGGAACCAAGGTCCGGAGTGACAGTCAGATCCATGGCCCGAGGTGGCGGTCGGAGCCAAGGTCCGGCGTGGCGGTCAGAACGCAAGGTGGCAGTCGGAACCAAGGTCCGGGGTGGCGGTCGGAACCAATCCGGGGTGGCGGTTGGAAACAAGGTCCGGGGTGATGGTCGGAACCAAGGTCCGGGGGGGCTGTCGGAACCAAGGTCCGGGGGGGCGTCATAAACAAGGTCCGGGGTGGCGTTCTGAACCAAGGTCCGGAGTGGCGGTCGGAAACAAGGTCAGGTTTGGCAGTTGGAACCAATATCCGGGGGGTCGGTTGGAACCAAGGTCCGGGGGAGCAGTCGTAACGAAGGTTCAGGGTGGCAGTCGGTACCAAGGTCCGGGGAGGCGGTCGGAACCAAGGTCCGGGGTGGCGTTCGGACCCAAGGTCCGGGGTTGTGGTCGGAACCAATGCCTGGGGTGGTGGTCGGAAACAAGGACCGGGGTGGCGGTCAGAACCAATGGTTGTCGGTCGGAACCAAGGTCCGGTTGGGCGGTCGGAACCAAGGTCCGCGGTGGCAGTCGGAACCAAGGTCCGGGGGGCGGTTGGAGCCATGGTCCGGCGTGGCGGTAGGAACCAAGGTCCGGGGTGGCGGTCGGAACCAAGGTCCGGTGTGGCGGTCGGAACAACGCTCCGGGGTGACGGACGGAACCAAGGTCCGGATTGACAGTCAGAACCATGGCCCGAGGTGGCGGTCGGAGCCAAGGTCCGGCGTGGCGGTCAGAACGCAAGGTGGCAGTCGGAACCATGGTCCGAGGTGGCGGTCGGACCCAACGTCCGGCGTGGCGGTCAGAACGCAAGGTGGCAGTCGGAACCAAGGTCCGGGGTGGCGGTCGGAACCAATCCGGGGTGGCGGTTAGAAACAAGGTCCGGGGTGACGGTCGGAACCAAGGTCCGGGGTGGAGGTCGGAACCAAGGTCCGGGGTGACGTTCGGAACCAAGGTCCAGGGTGGCGGTCGGATCTAATCCGGGGTGGCGGTCGGAACCAAGGTCCGGAGTGGCTGTCGGAACAAATGTCAGGGGTGGCGGTCAGATCCACGCTCCGGAGTGGCGGTCGGAACCAAGGTCCGAAGTGACAGTCAGAACCAAGGTTCCAGTTGGCGGTCGGATCCAAGGTCCGGCGTGGCGGTCAGAACCCAAGGTGGCAGTCGGAACCAAGGTCCGGGGTGGTGGTCGGAACCAATCCGGGGTGGCGGTCGGAACCAAGGTCCGGGGTGACGGTCGGAACCAAGGTCCGGGGAGGATGTCGGAACCAAGGTCCGGGGTGGCGGTCGGAACCAAGATCCGGGGTGGCGGTCGGATCCAAACCGTGGTGGCGGTCGGAACCAAGGTCCGGGGTGATGGCCGGAACCAAGGTCCGGGGTGGAGGTCGGAACCAAGGTCCGGTGTGGCGGTCGCAACCAATGTCCGTGGCGGCGGTCGGAACCAAGGTCCGGGGGGGCGGTCGGAACCGAGGTCCGGGGTGGCAGTCGGAACAAAGGACCGGGGTGGCTTTCGGAATCAAGTTACGGGGGGCAGTCGGAACCAAGGTCCGGGGTCGCGTTCGGAACAAAGGTCCGGAGTGACAGTCAGAACCAAGGTCCGAGTTGGCGGTCGGAACCAAGGTCCGGCGTGGCGGTCAGAACCCAAGGTGCCAGTCGGAACCAAGGTCCAGGGTGGCGGTCGGATCTAATCCGGGGTGGCGGTCGGAACCAAGGTCCGGAGTGGCGGTCGGAACAAATGTCAGGGGTGGCGGTCAGATCCACGCTCCGGAGTGGCGGTCGGAACCAAGGTCCGAAGTGACAGTCAGAACCAAGGTCCCAGTTGGCGGTCGGATCCAAGGTCCGGTGTGGCGGTCAGAACCCAAGGTGGCAGTCGGAACCAAGGTCCGGGGTGGTGGTCGGAACCAATCCGGGGTGGCGGTCGGAACCAAGGTCCGGGGTGACGGTCGGAACCAAGGTCCGGGGTGGATGTTGGAACCAAGGTCCGGGGTGGCGGTCGGAACCAAGATCCGGGGTGGCGGTCGGATCCAAACCGTGGTGGCGGTCGGAACCAAGGTCCGGGGTGATGGCCGGAACCAAGGTCCGGGGTGGAGGTCGGAACCAAGGTCCGGTGTGGCGGTCGCAACCAATGTCCGTGGCGGCGGTCGGAACCAAGGTCCGGGGGGTCGGTCGGAACCGAGGTCCGGGGTGGCAGTCGGAACAAAGGACCGGGGTGGCTTTCGGAACCAAGGTCCGGAGTGACAGTCAGAACCAAGGTCCGAGTTGGCGGTCGGAACCAAGGTCCGGCGTGGCGGTCAGAACCCAAGGTGCCAGTCGGAACCAAGGTCCGGGATGGCGGTTGGAACCAATCCGGGGTGGCGGTCGGAACCAAGGTCCGGGGTTACGGTCGGAACCAAGGTCCGGCGTGGAGGTCGGAACCAAGGTCCGGGGTGGCGGTCGGAACCAAGATCCGGGGTGGCGGTCGGATCCAATCCGGGGTGGCGGTCGGAACCAAGGTCCGGGGTGATGGTCGGAACCAATGTCCGGGGTGGCGGTCGGAACCAAAGTCCGTGGCAGCGGTCGGAACCAAGTTCCGGGGTGGCGGTCGGAACCAAGGTCCGGGGGGGCGGTCGGAACCAAGGTCCGGGGTGTCAGTCGGAACAAAGGTCCGGGGTGGCTTTCGGAATCAAGGTCCGGGGTGCAGTCGGAACCAAGGTCCGGGGTCGCGTTCGGAACCAAGGTCCAGGTAGGCGGTAGGAAACAAGGTCTCCGCTAACGGTTGGAACCGAGGTCCGGGGAGCGGTCGCAACCAAGGTCCGGCGTAGTGGTCGGAACCAAGGTCCGGGTACTGGTCGCAACCCAGTTCCGGGGTGGCGGTCGGAACCAAGGTCCGGGGTGGCAGTCGGAACCAAGGTCCGGGGGGGCGGTCGGAACCAAGGTCCGGGGGGGCGGTCGTAACCAAGGTCCGAGGTGGCAGTCGGAACCAAGGTCCGGGGAGGCGGTCGGAACCAAGGTCCGGGGTGGCAGTCGGAACCAAGGTCCGGGAAGGCGGTCGGAACCAAGTTCCGGGGTGGCAGTCGGAACCAGGGTCCAGGGTGGCAGTCGAAACCAAGGTCGGGAGTCGCATTCGGAACCAAGGTCCGTGTTGGCGGTCGGAACGAAGGTCCGGGGTTGTCGTCGGAACCAATGCCTGGGGTGGTCGTCGGAAACAAGGTCCGGGGTGGCGGTCTGAACAAATGGGTGTCGGTTGCACCCAAGGTCCTTTTGGGCGGTCGGAACCAAGGTCCGCGGTGGCAGTCGGAACCAGGTTCCGGGGGGGCGGTTGGAGCCAAGGTCCGGTGTGGCATTCTGAACCAAGGTCCGGAGTGGCGGTCGGAAACAAGGTCAGGTGTGGCATTCGGAACCACGTTCCAGGGTGGCGGTCGGAACCACGGTCCGGTGTCACAGTCAGAACCAAGGTCCGAGGTGGTGGTCAGAAGCCAAGGTGGCAGTCGGAACCAAGATCCGGGGTGGAGGTCGGAACCAAGTTCCGGGGTGGCGATCGCAACCAACGTCCGGGGGGGGGGGGGGGTCGTAACCAAAGTCCAGGGTGGCAGTCGGAACAAAGGTCCGGGGTGGTTTTCGGAATCAAGGTCCGGGGGGCAGTCGGATCCAAGGTCCGGGGTCGCGTTCGGAACCAAGGTCCAGGTTGGCGGTAGGAAACAAGGTCTCCGCTAACGGTTGGAACCAAGATCCGGGGAGAGGTCGCAACCAAGGTCCGGCGTAGTGGTCGGAACCAAGGTCTGGGGAGCAGTCGCAACCAAGGTCCGGGGGGGCGGTCGGAACGAACGTCCGGGGTGTAGGTCGGAACCAAGGTCCGGGGTGGCGTTCGGAACCGAGGTCCGCGGCGGCGGTCGGAACCAAGTTCCAGGGTGGCGGTCGGAACCAAGGTCCGGCGTGGCGGTCGGAACCAAGGTCCGGGGTGGCAGTTGGAACCAAGGTACGGGGTGCGGTCGGAACCAAGGTCCGGGGTGGCGGTCAGAACCAAGGTCCGGGGTGGCGGTCGGAACCAAGGTCCGGGGTGGCGGTCGGAACCAAGTTACGGGGTGGCGGTCGGACCCAATGTCCGGGGTGGCGGTCGGAACTAAGGTCTGGGTTGGCGGTCGAAAAAAAGTTCCGGGGTCATGGGCGGAACCATGGTCCGGGGTGGCGGTCGGAACCAAGGTCCGAGGTGGTGGTCGGAACCAAGGTCCGGGGTGGCGGTCGGAACCACGTTCCGGGGTGGCGGTCGGACCCAAGGTCCGGGGGGGCGGTCGGAACCAAGTTCCCGGGGGGCGTCGTAAACAAGGTCCGGTGTGGCATTCTGAACCAAGGTCCGGAGTGGCGGTCGGAAACAAGATCAGGTTTGGCAGTCGGAACCAAGATCCGGGGGGGCGGTCGGAACCAAGGTCCGGGGGGGCGGTCGTAACCAAGGTTCAGGGTGGCAGTCGGAACCAAGGTCCGGGGAGGCGGTCGGAACCAAGGTCCGGGGTGGCGGTCAGAAGCCAAGGTGGCAGTCGGCACCAAGGTCCGTTTTGGGGGTCGGAACCAAGGTCCGGGGTGACGGTCGGAACCAAGGTCTGGGGTGGAGCTCGGAACCAAGATCCGGGGAGGCGGTCGGAACGAAGTTCCGGGGTGGCAGTCGGAACCAGAGTCCAGGGTGGCAGTCGGAACAAAGGTCCGGGGTGGCAGTCGGAACAAAGGTCCGGGGTGGCGTGCGGAAACATGGTCCGGGTGTGCAGTCGGACCCAAGGTCCGGGGTCGCGTACGGAACCAAGGTCCGTGTTGGCGGTAGGAAACAAGGTCTCCGCTAACGGTTGGAACCAAGATCCGGGGAGCGGTCGCAACCAAGGTCCGGCGTAGTGGTCGGAACCAAGGTCTGGGGAGCAGTCGCAACCAAGGTCCGGGGTGGCAGTTGGAACCAAGGTACGGGGTGGCGTTCGGAACCAAGGTCCGGGGTGGCGGTCGGAACCAAGGTCCGGGGTGGCGGTCGGAACCAAGGTCCGGGGTGGCGGTCGGAACCAAGTTACGGGGTGGCGGTCGGACCCAATGTCGGGGGTGGCGGTCGGAACTAAGGTCCGGGTTGGCGGTCGAAAAAAACTTCCGTGGTCATGGGCGGAACCATGGTCCGGGGTGGCGGTCGGAACCAAGGTCCGAGGTGGTGGTCGGATCCTAGGTCCGGGGTGGCGGTCGGAACCACGTTCCGGGGTGGCGGTCGGAACCAAGGTCCGGGAAGGCGGTCGGAACCAAGGTCCGGGGGGCGTCGTAAACAAGGTCCGGGGTGGCGTTCTGAACCAAGGTCCGGAGTGGCGGTCGGATACAAGGTCAGGTTTGGCAGTCGGAACCAAGATCCGGGGGGGCAGTCGGAACCAAGGTCCGGGGGGGCGGTCGTAACCAAGGTTCAGGGTGGCAGTCGGAACCAAGGTCCGGGGAGGCGGTCGGAACCAGGGTCCGGGGGGGGCGGTCGTAACCAAGGTTCAGGGTGGCAGTCGGAACCAAGGTCCGGGGAGGCGGTCGGAACCAAGGTCCGGGGTGGCTGTCGGAACGAACGTCCGAGGTGGTGGTCGGACCCAAGGTCCGGCGTGGCGGTCAGAAGCCAAGGTGGCAGTGGGAACCAAGGTCCGTTTTGGGGTTCGGAACCAAGGTCCGGGGCGACGGTCGGAACCAAGGTCCGGGGTGGAGGTCGGACCCAAGGTCCGGCGTGGCGGTCAGAACGCAAGGTGGCAGTCGGAACCAAGGTCCGGGGTGGCGGTCGGAACCAATCCGGGGTGGCGGTTGGAAACAAGGTCCGGGGTGACGGTCGGAACCAAGGTCCGGGGGGGCAGTGGGAACCAAGGTCCGGGGGGGCGTCATAAACAAGGTCCGGGGTGGCGTTCTGAACCAAGGTCCGGAGTGGCGGTCGGAAACAAGGTCAGGTTTGGCAGTTGGAACCAATATCCGGGGGGTCGGTTGGAACCAAGGTCCGGGGGAGCAGTCGTAACCAAGGTTCAGGGTGGCAGTCGGAACCAAGGTCCGGGGAGGCGGTCGGAACCAAGGTCCGGTGTGGCGTTCGGACCCAAGGTCCGGGGTTGTGGTCGGAACCAATGCCTGGGGTGGTGGTCGGAAACAAGGACCGGGGTGGCGGTCAGAACCAATGGTTGTCGGTCGGAACCAAGGTCCGGTTGGGCGGTCGGAACCAAGGTCCGCGGTGGCAGTCGGAACCAAGGTCCGGGGGGCGGTTGAAGCCATGGTCCGGCGTGGCGGTAGGAACCAAGGTCCGGGGTGGCGGTCGGAACCAAGGTCCGGTGTGGCGGTCGGAACAACGCTCCGGGGTGACGGACGGAACCAAGGTCCGGAGTGACAGTCAGAACCATGGCCCGAGGTGGCGGTCGGAGCCAAGGTCCGGCGTGGCGGTCAGAACGCAAGGTGGCAGTCGGAACCATGGTCCGAGGTGGCGGTCGGACCCAACGTCCGGTGTGGCGGTCAGAACGCAAGGTGGCAGTCGGAACCAAGGTCCGGGGTGGCGGTCGGAACCAATCCGGGGTGGCGGTTAGAAACAAGGTCCGGGGTGACGGTCGGAACCAAGGTCCGGGGTGGAGGTCGGAACCAAGGTCCGGGGTGGCGGTCGGAACCAAGATCCGGGGTGGCGGTCGGATCCAATCCGGGGTGGCGTTCGGAACCAAGCTCCGGGGTGATGGTCGGAACCAATGTCCGGGGTGGCGGTCGCAACCAAGGTCCGTGGCGGCGGTCGGAACCAAGTTCCGGGGTGGCGGTCGGAACCAAGGTCCGGGGGGGCGGTCGGAACCAAGGTCCGGGGTGTCAGTCGGAACAAAGGTCCGGGGTGGCTTTCGGAATCAAGGTCCGGGGTGCAGTCGGAACCAGGGTCCGGGGTCGCGTTCGGAACCAATGTCCAGGTAGGCAGTAGGAAACAAGGTCTCCGCTAACGGTTGGAACCGAGGTCCGGGGAGCGGTCGCAACCAAGGTCCGGCGTAGTGGTCGGAACCAAGGTCCGGGTACTGGTCGCAACCCAGTTCCGGGGTGGCGGTCGGAACCAAGGTCCGGGGTGGCAGTCGGAACCAAGGTCCGGGGGGGCGGTCGGAACCAAGGTCCGGGGGGGCGGTCGTAACCAAGGTCCGAGGTGGCAGTCGGAACCAAGGTCCGGGGAGGCGGTCGGAACCAAGGTCCGGGGTGGCAGTCGGAACCAAGGTCCGGGAAGGCGGTCGGAACCAAGTTCCGGGGTGGCAGTCGGAACCAGGGTCCAGGGTGGCAGTCGAAACCAAGGTCCGGAGTCGCGTTCGGAACCAAGGTCCGTGTTCGCGGTCGGAACGAAGGTCCGGGGTTGTGGTCGGAACCAATGCCTGGGGTGGTCGTCGGAAACAAGGTCAGGGGTGGCGGTCTGAACAAATGGGTGTCGGTTGCACCCAAGGTCCGTTTGGGTGGTCGGAACCAAGGTCCGCGGTGGCAGTCGGAACCAGGTTCCGGGGGGGCGGTTGGAGCCAAGGTCCGGTGTGGCGTTCTGAACCAAGGTCAGGAGTGGCGGTCGGAAACAAGGTCAGGTGTGGCATTCGGAACCACGTTCCAGGGTGGCGGTCGGAACCACGGTCCGGTGTCACAGTCAGAACCAAGGTCCGAGCTGGCGGTCAGAAGCCAAGGTGGCAGTCGGAACCAAGATCCGGGGTGGAGGTCGGAACCAAGGTCCGGGGTGGCGATCGCAACCAACGTCCGGGGGGGGGGGTCGGAACCAAAGTCCAGGGTGGCAGTCGGAACAACGGTCCGGGGTGGTTTTCGGAATCAAGGTCCGGGGGGCAGTCGGATCCAAGGTCCGGGGTCGCGTTCGGAACCAAGATCCAGGTTGGCGGTAGGAAACAAGGTCTCCGCTAACGGTTGGAACCAAGATCCGGGGAGAGGTCGCAACCAAGGTCCGGCGTAGTGGTCGGAACCAAGGTCTGGGGAGCAGTCACAACCAAGGTCCGGGGGGGCGGTCGGAACGAACGTCCGGGGTGTAGGTCGGAACCAAGGTCCGGGGTGGCGTTCGGAACCGAGGTCCGCGGCGGCGGTCGGAACCAAGTTCCAGGGTGGCGGTCGGAACCAAGGTCCGGCGTGGCGGTCGGAACCAAGGTCCGGGGTGGCAGTTGGAACCAAGGTACGGGGTGGCGGTCGGAACCAAGGTCCGGGGTGGCGGTCAGAACCAAGGTCCGGGGTCGCGGTCGGAACCAAGGTCCGGGGTGGCGGTCGGAACCAAGTTACGGGGTGGCGGTCGGATCCAATGTCCGGGGTGGCGGTCGGAACTAAGGTCTGGGTTGGCGGTCGAAAAAAAGTTCCGGGGTCATGGGCGGAACCATGGTCCGGGGTGGCGGTCGGAACCAAGGTCCGAGGTGGTGGTCGGAACCAAGGTCCGGGGTGGCGGTCGGAACCACGTTCCGGGGTGGCGGTCGGACCCAATGTCCGGGGGGGCGGTCGGAACCAAGTTCCGGGGGGGGCGTCGTAAACATGGTCCGGGGTGGCATTCTGAACCAAGGTCCGGAGTGGCGGTCGGAAACAAGATCAGGTTTGGCAGTCGGAACCAAGATCCGGGGGGGCGGTCGGAACCAAGGTCCGGGGGGGCGGTCCTAACCAAGGTTCAGGGTGGCAGTCGGAACCAAGGACCGGGGAGGCGGTCGGAACCAAGGTCCGGGGTGGCGGTCAGAAGCCAAGGTGGCAGTCGGCACCAAGGTCCGTTTTGGGGGTCGGAACCAAGGTCCGGTGTGACGGTCGGAACCATGGTCTGGGGTGGAGCTCGGAACCAAGATCCGGGGAGGCGGTCGGAACGAAGTTCCGGGGTGGCAGTCGGAACCAGAGTCCAGGGTGGCAGTCGGAACAAAGGTCCGGGGTGGCAGTCGGAACAAAGGTCCGGGGTGGCGTGCGGAAACATGGTCCGGGTGTGCAGTCGGAACCAAGGTCCGGGGTCGCGTACGGAACCAAGGTCCGTGTTGGCGGTAGGAAACAAGGTCTCCGCTAACGGTTGGAACCAAGATTCGGGTAGCGGTCGCAACCAAGGTCCGGCGTAGTGGTCGGAACCAAGGTCTGGGGAGCAGTCGCAACCAAGGTCCGGGGTGGCAGTTGGAACCAAGGTACGGGGTGGCGGTCGGAACCAAGGTCCGGGGTGGCGGTCGGAACCAAGGTCCGGGGTGGTGGTCGGAACCAAGGTCCGGGGTGTCGGTCGGAACCAAGTTACGGGGTGGCGGTCGGACCAAATGTCCGGGGTGGCGGTCGGAACTAAGGTCCGGGTTGGCGGTCGAAAAAAACTTCCGGGGTCATGGGCGGAACCATGGTCCGGGGTGGCGGTCGGAACCAAGGTCCGAGGTGGTGGTCGGATCCTAGGTCCGGGGTGGCGGTCGGAACCACGTTCCGGGGTGGCGGTCGGAACCAAGGTCCGGGAAGGCGGTCGGAACCAAGGTCCGGGGGCGCGTCGTAAACAAGGTCCGGGGTGGCGTTCTGAACCAAGGTCCGGAGTGGCGGTCGGAAACAAGGTCAGGTTTGGCAGTCGGAACCAAGATCCGGGGGGGCAGTCGGAACCAAGGTCCGGGGGGGCGGTCGTAACCAAGGTTCAGGGTGGCAGTCGGAACCAAGGTTCGGGGAGGCGGTCGGAACCAAGGTCCGGGGGGGGCGGTCGTAACCAAGGTTCAGGGTGGCAGTCGGAACCAAGGCCCGGGGAGGCGGTCGGAACCAAGGTCCGGGGTGGCTGTCGGAACCAACGTCCGAGGTGGTGGTCGGACCCAAGGTCCGGGGTGGAGGTCGGAACCAAGGTCCGGGGTGGCGTGCGGAAACATGGTCCGGGTGTGCAGTCGGAAGCAAGGTCCGGGGTCGCGTACGGAACCAAGGTCCGTGTTGGCGGTCGGAAACAAGGTCCGGGGTTGTGGTTGGAAGCAATGCCTGGGGTGGTGGTCGGAAACAAGGTCCGGGGTGGCGGTCAGATCCAATGTGTGTCGGTCGGAACCAAGGTCCGGTTGGGCGGTCGGAACCAAGGTCCGCGGTGGCAGTCGGAACCAAGGTCCGGGGGGGCGCTCGGAACCAAGGTCCGGGGTGGAGGACGGAACCAATGCCTGGGGTGGTGGTCGGAAACAAGGTCCGGGGTGGCAGTCGGAGCCAAGGTCCGGGGTGGCGTGCGGAACCATGGTCCGGGTGTGCAGTCGGAACCAACGTCCGGGGGGTCAGTTGGAGCCATGGTCCGGCGTGGCGGTAGGAACCAAGGTCCGGAGTGGCGGTCGGAACCAAGGTCCGGTGTGGCGGTCGGAACAAATGTCATGGGTGGCGGTCGGAACGACGCTCCGGGGTGACGGTCGGAACCAAGGTCCGGAGTGACAGTCAGAACCATGGCCCGAGGTGGCGGTTGGCGCCAAGGTCCGGCGTGGCGGTCAGAAGCCAAGGTGGCAGTCGGAACCAAGGTCCGGGGTGGCGGTCGGTACCAATCCGGGGTGGCGGTTGGAAACAAGGTCCGGGGTGACGGTCGGAACCAAGGTCCGGGGAGGCAGTCGGAACCAAGGTCCGGGGGGGGCGTCATAAACAAGGTCCGGGGTGGCGTTCTGAACCAAGGTCCGGAGTGGCGGTCAGAAACAAGGTCAGGTTTCGCAGTCGGAACCAATATCCGGGGGGTCGGTTGGAACCAAGGACCGGGGGGGCAGTCGTAACCAAGGTTCAGGGTGGCAGTCGGAACCAAGGTCCGGGGAGGCGGTCGGAACCAAGGTCCGGGGTGGCGTTCGGACCCAAGGTCCGGGGTTGTGGTCGGAACCAATGCCTGGGGTGGTGTCGGAAACAAGGTCCGGGGTGGCGGTCAGAACCAATGGTTGTCGGTCGGAACCAAGGTCCGGTTGGGCGGTCGGGACCAAGGTCCGCCGTGGCAGTCGGAACCAAGGTCCGGGGGGTCGGTTGGAGCCATGGTCCGGCGTGGCGGTAGGAACCAACGTCCGGGGTGGCGGTCGGAACCAAGGTCCGGGGTGAAGGTCGGAACCAAGGTCCGGGGTGGCGGTCGCAACCAAGGTCCGGGGTGGCGGTCAGAAACAATGTCCGGGGGGGCGGTCGCAACCAAGGTCCAGGGTGGCAGTCGGAACCAAGGTCCGGGGAGGCGGTCGGAACCAAGGTCCGGGGTGGTAGTCGGAACCAAGGTCCGGGGATGCGGTCGGAAACAAGGTCCGGGGTGGCAGTCGGAACCAAGGTCCAGGGTGGCAGTCAGAACCAAGGTCCGGGGTGGCAGTCAGAACCAAGTTCCGGGGTGGCGTGCGGAACCATGGTCCGGGTGTGCAGTCGGAACAAAGGTCCGGGGTCGCGTTCGGAACCAAGGTCCGGGTTGGCGTTCGGACCCAAGGTCCGGGGTTGTGGTCGGAACCAATCCCTCGGGTGGTGGTCGGAAACAAGGTCCGTGGTGGCGGTCAGAACCAATGGTTGTCGGTCGGAACCAAGGTCCGGTTGGGCGGTCGGAACAAAGGTCCAGTTGGGCAGTCGGAACCAAGTTCCGGGGGGGTGGTTGGAGCCATGGTCCGGCATGGCTGAAGGAACCAAGGTCGGAGGTGGCGGTCGGAACCAAGGTCCGGTGTGGCAGTCGTAACCACGGTCCGGGGAGGCGGCCGGAACCAAGGTCCGGGGTGGCAGTCGGAACCACGTTCCAGGGTGGCGGTCGGAACCAAGGTCCGCGGTGGCTGTCGGAGCCAAGGTCCGGCGTGGCGGTCAGAAGCCAAGGTGGCAGTCGGAACCAAGGTCCGGGTTGGGGGTCGGAACCAAGGTCCGGGGTGACGGTCGGAACCAAGTTCCAGGGTGGAGGTCGGAACCAAGGTCCGGGATGGCGGTCGGAACCAAGGTCCGGGGGGGCGGTCGGAACAAAGGTCCGAAGTGGCGGTCGGAACAAATGTCAGGGGTGGCGGTCGGAACGACGCTCCGGGGTGACGGTCGGAACCAAGGTCCGGAGTGACAGTCAGAACCATGGCCCGAGGTGGCGGTCGGAGCCAAGGTCCGGCGTGGCGGTCAGAACGCAAGGTGGCAGTCGGAACCAAGGTCCGGGGTGGCGGTCGGAACCAATCCGGGGTGGCGGTTGGAAACAAGGTCCGGGGTGACGGTAGGAACCAAGGTCCAGGGGGGCAGTCGGAACCAAGGTCCGGGGGGGCGTCATAAACAAGGTCCGGTGTGGCGTTCTGAACCAAGGTCCGGAGTGGCGGTCGGAACCAAGGTCAGGTTTGGCAGTCGGAACCAATATCCGGGGGGTCGGTTGGAACCAAGGTCCGGGGGGGCAGTCGTAACCAAAGTTCAGGGTGGCAGTCGGAACCAAGGTCCGGGGAGGCGGTCGGAACCAAGGTCCGGGGTTGTGGTCGGAACCAATGCCTGGGGTGGTGGTCGGAAACAAGGTCCGGGGTGGCGGTCAGAACCAATGGTTGTCGGTCGGAACCAAGGTCCGGTTGGGCGGTCGGAACCAAGGTCCGCGGTGGCAGTCGGAACCAAGGTCCGGGGGGGCGGTTGGAGCCATGGTCCGGCGTGGCGGTAGGAACCAAGGTCCGGGGTGTCAGTCGGAACAAAGGTCCGGGGTGGCTTTCGGAATCAAGGTCCGGGGTGCAGTCGGAACCAAGGTCCGGTGTCGCGTTCGGAACCAAGGTCCAGGTTGGCGGTAGGAAACAAGGTCTCCGCTAACGGTTGGAACCGAGGTCCGGCGAGCGGTCGCAACCAAGGTCCAGCGTAGTGGTCGGAACCAAGGTCCAGGGAGCGGTCGCAACCAAGGTCCGGGGGGGCAGTCGGAACCAACGTCCGGGGTGTAGGTCGGAACAAATGTCCGGGGTGGCGTTCGGAATCAAGGTTGGGGGGGCAGTCGGAACCAAGGTCCGGGGTCGCGTTCCAAACCAAGGTCCAGGGTGGCGGTCGGAAACAAGGTCTCCGCTAACGGTTGGAACCAAGGTCGGGGGAGCGGTCGCAACCAAGGTCCGGCGTAGTGGTCGGAACGAAGATCCGGGTTCGGGTTCGGAACCAAGGTCCGGGGTGGCGGTCGGAAACAAGGTCCGGGAGGGCGGTCGGAACCAACGTCCAGGGTGGCGTTTGGAACCACGGTCCGGGGTGATGGTGGGAACCACGTTCTGGGGTGGCGGTCGGAACCAAGGTCCGTGGTGGTGTGCGGAACCATGGTCCGGGTGTGCAGTCGGAACCAAGGTCCGGGGTCGCGTTCGGAACCAAGGTCCGGGTTGGCGTTCGGACCCAAGGTCCGGGGTTGTGGTCGGAACCAATGCCTCGGGTGGTGGTCGGAAACAAGGTCCGTGGTGGCGGTCAGAACCAATGGTTGTCGGTCGGAACCAAGGTCCGGTTGAGCGGTCGGAACAAAGGTCCGGTTGGGCAGTCAGAACCAAGGTCCGGGGGGGTGGTTGGAGCCATGGTCCGGCGTGGCTGAAGGAACCAAGGTCGGGGGTGGCGGTCGGAACCAAGGTCCGGTGTGGCAGTCGGAACCATGGTCCGGGGAGGCGGCCGGAACCAAGGTCCGGGGTGGCAGTCGGAACCACGTTCCAGGGTGGCAGTCGGAACCAAGGTCCGCGGTGGCTGTCGGAGCCAAGGTCCGGCGTGGCGGTCAGAAGCCAAGGTGGCAGTCGGAACCAAGGTCCGGGTTGGGGGTCGGAACCAAGGTCCGGGGTGACGGTCGGAACCAAGGTCCAGGGTGGAGGTCGGAACCAAGGTCCGGGGTGGCGGTCGCAACCAAGTTCCGGGGTGGTGGTCGGAACCAAGGTCCGGGGTGGCAGTCGGAACCAAGGTCCGGGGGGGTGGTCGGAACCAAGGTCCGGGGTGGCGGTCAGAAGCCAAGGTGCAGTCGGAACCAAGGTCCGGGTTGGGGGTCGGAACCAAGGTCCGGGGTGACGGTCGGAACCAAGATCCGTGGTGGCGGTCGGAAACAAGGTCCGGGTGGCGGTCGGAACCAAGTTACGGGGTGGCGGTCGGACCCAATGTCCGGGGTGGCGGTCGGAACTAAGGTCCGGGTTGGCGGTCGAAAAAAAGTTCCGGGGTCATGGGCGGTACCATGGTCCGGGGTGGTGGTCGGAACCAAGGTCCGAGGTGGTGGTCGGAACCAAGGTCCGAGGTGGCGGTCGGAACCAAGGTCCTGGGTGGCGGTCGGAACCAAGGTCCGGCGTGGCGGTCGAAACCAAGTTCCGGGGTGGCGGTCGGAACCAAGGTCCGGGGTGGCGGTCGGAACCAAGGTCCGGCGTGGCGGTCGGTACCAAGGTCCGGGGTGGCAGTCGGAACCAAGGTCCGGGGGGGCGGTTGGAGCCAAGGTCCGGTGTGGTGTTCTGAAACAAGGTCCGGAGTGGCGGTCGGAAACAAGGTCAGGTGTGGCGTTCGGAACCACGTTTCAGGGTGGCGGTCGGAACCACGGTCCGGGGTGACAGTCAGAACCAAGGTCCGAGGTGGCGGTCGGAGCCAAGGTCCGGCGTGGCGGTCAGAAGCCAAGGTGGCAGTCGGAACCAAGGTCCGGGGTGACAGTCGGAACCAAGGTCCGGGGTGATGCTCGGAACCAAGGTCCGGGGTGGAGGTCGGAACCCAGGTACGGGGTGGCGGTCGCAACCAAGGTCCGGGGTGGCGGTCGGAACCACGTTCCGGGGTGGCAGTCGGATCCAAGGTCCAGGGGGGCGGTCGGAACCAATGTCCGGGGGGGGCGGTCGCAACCAAGGTCCCGGGTGGCAGTCGGAGCCAAGGTCCGGGGAGGCGGTCGGAACCAAGGTCCGGGGTGGCAGTCGGAACCAAGGTCCGGGGATGCGGTCGGAAACAAGGTCCGGGGTGGCAGTCGGAACCAAGGTCCAGGGTGGCAGTCCCAACCAAGGTCCGGGGTGGCAGTCGGAACCAAGGTCCGGGGTGGCGTGCGGAACCATGGTCCGGGTGTGCAGTCGGAACCAAGGTCCGGGGTCGCGTTCGGAACCAAGGTCCGGGTTGGCGTTCGGACCCAAGGTCCGGGGTTGTGGTCGGAACCAATCCCTCGGGTGGTGGTCGGAAACAAGGTCCATGGTGGCGGTCAGAACCAATGGTTGTCGGTCGGAACCAAGGTCCGGTTGGGCAGTCGGAACAAAGGTCCGGGTGCGCAGTCGGAACCAAGGTCCAGGGGGGTGGTTGGTGCCATGGTCCGGCGTGGCTGAAGGAACCAAGGTCGGGGGTGGCGGTCGGAACCAAGGTCCGGTGTGGCAGTCGGAACCATGGTCCGGGGAGGCGGCCGGAACCAAGGTCCGGGGTGGCAGTCGGAACCACGTTCCAGGGTGGCGTTCGGAACCAAGGTCCGGCGTGCCGATCAGAAGCCAAGGTGGCAGTCGGAACCAAGGTCCGGGTTGGGGGTCGGAACCAAGGTCCGGGGTGACGGTCGGAACCAAGGTCCAGGGTGGAGGTCGGAACCAAGGTCCGGGGTGGCGGTTGCAACCAAGTTCTGGGGTGGCGGTCGGAACCAAGGTCCGGGGTGGCAGTCGGAACCAAGGTCCGGGGGGCGGTCGGAACGAAGGTCCGGTGTGGCGGTCGGAACAAATGTCAGGGGTGGCGGTCGGAACGACGCTCCGGGGTGACGGTCGGAACCAAGGTCCGGAGTGACAGTCAGAACCATGGCCCGAGGTGGCGGTCGGAGCCAAGGTCCGGCGTTGCGGTCAGAACGCAAGGTGGCAGTCGGAACCAAGGTCCGGGGTGGCGGTCGGAACCAATCCGGGGTGGCGGTTGGAAACAAGGTCCGGGGTGACGGTCGGAACCAAGGTCCGGGGGGGCAGTCGGAACCAAGGTCCGGGGGGGCGTCATAAACAAGGTCCGGGGTGGCGTTCTGAACCAAGGTCCGGAGTGGCGGTCGGAAACAAGGTCAGGTTTGGCAGTCGGAACCAATATCCGGGGGGTCGGTTGGAACCAAGGTCCGGGGGGGCAGTCGTAACCAAGGTTCAGGGTGGCAGTCGGAACCAAGGTCCGGGGAGGCGGTCGGAACCAAGGTCCGGGGTGGCGTTCGGACCCAAGGTCCGGGGTTGTGGTCGGAACAAATGCCTGGGGTGGTGGTCGGAAACAAGGTCCGGGGTGGCGGTCAGAACCAATGGTTGTCGGTCAGAAACAAGGTCCGGGGTGGCGGTCGGAACCAAGTTACGGGGTGGCGGTCGGACCCAATGTCCGGGGTGGCGGTCGGAACTAAGGTCCGGGTTGGCGGTCGACAAAAAGTTCCGGGGTCATGGGCGGTACCATGGTCCGGGGTGGCGGTCGGAACCAAGGTTCGAGGTGGTGGTCGGAACAAAGGTCCGAGGTGGCGGTCGGAACCAAGGTCCTGGGTGGCGGTCGGAACCAAGGTCCGGCGTGGCGGTCGGAACCAAGGTCCGGGGTGGCGGTCGGAACCAAGGTCCTGGGTGGTGGTCGGAACCAAGGTCCGGCGTGGCGGTCGGAACCAAGGTCCGGCGTGGCGGTCGGAACCAAGGTCCGGTGTGGCGTTCTGAAACAAGGTCCGGAGTGGCGGTCGGAAACAAGGTCAGGTGTGGCGTTCGGAACCACGTTTCAGGGTGGCGGTCGGACCACGGTCCGGGGTGACAGTCAGAACTAAGGTCCGAGGTTGCGGTCGGAGCCAAGGTCCGGCGTAGCGGTCAGAAGCCAAGGTGGCAGTCGGAACCAAGGTCCGGGGTGACAGTCGGAACCAAGGTCCGGGGTGACGCTCGGAACCAAGGTCCGGGGTGGACGTCGGAACCAAGGTCCGGGGTGGCGGTCGCAACCAAGGTCCGGGGTGGCGGTCGGAACCACGTTCCGGGGTGGCAGTCGGAACCAAGGTCCGGGGGGGCGGTCGGAACCAATGTCCGGGGGGGCGGTCGCAACCAAGGTCCAGGGTGGCAGTCGGAACCAAGGTCCGGGGAGGCGGTCGGAACCAAGGTCCGGGGTGGCAGTCGGAACCAAGGTCCGGGATGCGGTCGGAACCAAGGTCCGGGGTGGCAGTCGGAACCAAGGTCCAGGGTGGCAGTCCCAACCAAGGTCCGGGGTCGCGTTCGGAACCAAGGTCCGGGTTGGCGTTCGGACCCAAGGTCCGGGGTTGTGGTCGGAACCAATCCCTCGGGTGGTGGTCGGAAACAAGGTCCGTGGTGGCGGTCAGAACCAATGGTTGTCGGTCGGAACCAAGGTCCGGTTGGGCGGTCGGAACAAAGGTCCGGTTGGGCAGTCAGATCCAAGGTCCGGGGGGGTGGTTGGAGCCATGGTCCGGCGTGGCTGAAGGAACCAAGGTCGGGGGTGGCGGTCGGAACCAAGGTCCGGTGTGGCAGTCGGAACCATGGTCCGGGGAGGCGGCCGGAACCAAGGTCCGGGGTGGCAGTCGGAACCACGTTCCAGGGTGGCGGTCGGAACCAAGGTCCGCGGTGGCTGTCGGAGCCAAGGTCCGGCGTGGCGGTCAGAAGCCAAGGTGGCAGTCGGAACCAAGGTCCGGGTTGGGGGTCGGAACCAAGGTCCGGGGTGACGGTCGGAACCAAGGTCCAGGGTGGAGGTCGGAACCAAGGTCCGGGGTGGCGGTCGCAACCAAGTTCCGGGGTGGCGGTCGGAACCAAGGTCCGGGGTGGCAGTCGGAACCAAGGTCCGGGGGGGGCGGTCGGAACCAAGGTCCGGGGTGGCGGTCAGAAGCCAAGGTGGCAGTCGGAACCAAGGTCCGGGTTGGGGGTCGGATCCAAGGTCCGGGGTGACGGTCGGAACCAAGGTCCGTGGTGGCGGTCGGAAACAAGGTCCGGGGTGGCGGTCGGAACCAAGTTACGGGGTGGCGGTCGGACCCAATGTCCGGGGCGGCGGTCGGAACTAAGGTCCGGGTTGGCGGTCGAAAAAAAGTTCCGGTGTCATGGGCGGTACCATGGTCCGTGGTGGCGGTCGGAACCAAGGTCCGAGGTGGTGGTCGGAACCAAGGTCCGAGGTGGCGTTCGGAACCAAGGTCCTGGGTGGCGGTCGGAACCAAGGTCCGGCGTGGCGGTCGGAACCAAGGTCCGGGGTGGCGGTCGGAACCAAGGTCCGGGGTGGCGGTCGGAACCAAGGTCCGGCGTGGCGGTCGGAACCAAGGTCCGGGGTGGCAGTCGGAACTAAGGTCCGGGGGGGCGGTTGGAGCCAAGGTCCGGTGTGGCGTTCTGAAACAAGGTCCGGAGTGGCGGTCGGAAACAAGGTCAGGTGTGGCGTTCGGAACCACGTTTCAGGGTGGCGGTCGGAACCACGGTCCGGGGTGACAGTCAGAACCAAGGTCCGAGGTGGCGGTCGGAGCCAAGGTCCGGGGTGGCAGTCGGAACCAAGGTCCGGGGGGGCGGTCGGAACCACGTTCCGGGGTGGCAGTCGGAACCAAGGTCCGGGGGGGCGGTCGGAACCAATGTCCGGGGGGGCGGTCGCAACCAAGGTCCAGGGTGGCAGTCGGAACCAAGGTCCGGGGAGGCGGTCGGAACCAAGGTCCGGGGTGGCAGTCGGAACCAAGGTCCGGGATGCGGTCGGAACCAAGGTCCGGGGTGGCAGTCGGAACCAAGGTCCAGGGTGGCAGTCCCAACCAAGGTCCGGTGTGGCAGTCGGAACCAAGGTCCGGGGTGGCGTGCGGAACCATGGTCCGGGTGTGCAGTCGGAACCAAGGTCCGGGGTCGCGTTCGGAACCAAGGTCCGGGTTGGCGTTCGGACCCAAGGTCCGGGGTTGTGGTCGGAACCAATCCCTCGGGTGGTGGTCGGAAACAAGGTCCGTGGTGGCGGTCAGAACCAATGGTTGTCGGTCGGAACCAAGGTCCGGTTGGGCGGTCGGAACAAAGGTCCGGTTGGGCAGTCAGATCCAAGGTCCGGGGGGGTGGTTGGAGCCATGGTCCGGCGTGGCTGAAGGAACCAAGGTCGGGGGTGGCGGTCGGAACCAAGGTCCGGTGTGGCAGTCGGAACCATGGTCCGGGGAGGCGGCCGGAACCAAGGTCCGGGGTGGCAGTCGGAACCACGTTCCAGGGTGGCGGTCGGAACCAAGGTCCGCGGTGGCTGTCGGAGCCAAGGTCCGGCGTGGCGGTCAGAAGCCAAGGTGGCAGTCGGAACCAAGGTCCGGGTTGGGGGTCGGAACCAAGGTCCGGGGTGACGGTCGGAACCAAGGTCCAGGGTGGAGGTCGGAACCAAGGTCCGGGGTGGCGGTCGCAACCAAGTTCCGGGGTGGCGGTCGGAATCAAGGTCCGGGGTGGCAGTCGGAACCAAGGTCCGGGGGGGGCGGTCGGAACCAAGGTCCGGGGTGGCGGTCAGAAGCCAAGGTGGCAGTCGGAACCAAGGTCCGGGTTGGGGGTCGGATCCAAGGTCCGGGGTGACGGTCGGAACCAAGGTCCGTGGTGGCGGTCGGAAACAAGGTCCGGGGTGGCGGTCGGAACCAAGTTACGGGGTGGCGGTCGGACCCAATGTCCGGGGCGGCGGTCGGAACTAAGGTCCGGGTTGGCGGTCGAAAAAAAGTTCCGGTGTCATGGGCGGTACCATGGTCCGTGGTGGCGGTCGGAACCAAGGTCCGAGGTGGTGGTCGGAACCAAGGTCCGAGGTGGCGTTCGGAACCAAGGTCCTGGGTGGCGGTCGGAACCAAGGTCCGGCGTGGCGGTCGGAACCAAGGTCCGGGGTGGCGGTCGGAACCAAGGTCCGGGGTGGCGGTCGGAACCAAGGTCCGGCGTGGCGGTCGGAACCAAGGTCCGGGGGGGCGGTTGGAGCCAAGGTCCGGTGTGGTGTTCTGAAACAAGGTCCGGAGTGGCGGTCGGAAACAAGGTCAGGTGTGACGTTCGGAACCACGTTTCAGGGTGGCGGTCGGAACCACGGTCCGGGCTGACAGTCAGAACCAAGGTCCGAGGTGGCGGTCGGAGCCAAGGTCCGGCGTGGCGGTCAGAAGCCAAGGTGGCAGTCGGAACCAAGGTCCGGGGTGACAGTCGGAACCAAGGTCCGTGGTGATGCTCGGAACCAAGGTCCGGGGTGGAGGTCGGAACCCAGGTACGGGGTGGCGGTCGCAACCAAGGTCCGGGGTGGCGGTCGGAACCACGTTCCGGGGTGGCAGTCGGATCCAAGGTCCAGGGGGGCGGTCGGAACCAATGTCCGGGGGGGGCGGTCGCAACCAAGGTCCCGGGTGGCAGTCGGAGCCAAGGTCCGGGGAGGCGGTCGGAACCAAGGTCCGGGGTGGCAGTCGGAACCAAGGTCCGGGGATGCGGTCGGAAACAAGGTCCGGGGTGGCAGTCGGAACCAAGGTCCAGGGTGGCAGTCCCAACCAAGGTCCGGGGTGGCAGTCGGAACCAAGGTCCGGGGTGGCGTGCGGAACCATGGTCCGGGTGTGCAGTCGGAACCAAGGTCCGGGGTCGCGTTCGGAACCAAGGTCCGGGTTGGCGTTCGGACCCAAGGTCCGGGGTTGTGGTCGGAACCAATCCCTCGGGTGGTGGTCGGAAACAAGGTCCATGGTGGCGGTCAGAACCAATGGTTGTCGGTCGGAACCAAGGTCCGGTTGGGCAGTCGGAACAAAGGTCCGGGTGCGCAGTCGGAACCAAGGTCCAGGGGGGTGGTTGGTGCCATGGTCCGGCGTGGCTGAAGGAACCAAGGTCGGGGGTGGCGGTCGGAACCAAGGTCCGGTGTGGCAGTCGGAACCATGGTCCGGGGAGGCGGCCGGAACCAAGGTCCGGGGTGGCAGTCGGAACCACGTTCCAGGGTGGCGTTCGGAACCAAGGTCCGGCGTGCCGATCAGAAGCCAAGGTGGCAGTCGGAACCAAGGTCCGGGTTGGGGGTCGGAACCAAGGTCCGGGGTGACGGTCGGAACCAAGGTCCAGGGTGGAGGTCGGAACCAAGGTCCGGGGTGGCGGTTGCAACCAAGTTCTGGGGTGGCGGTCGGAACCAAGGTCCGGGGTGGCAGTCGGAACCAAGGTCCGGGGGGCGGTCGGAACGAAGGTCCGGTGTGGCGGTCGGAACAAATGTCAGGGGTGGCGGTCGGAACGACGCTCCGGGGTGACGGTCGGAACCAAGGTCCGGAGTGACAGTCAGAACCATGGCCCGAGGTGGCGGTCGGAGCCAAGGTCCGGCGTTGCGGTCAGAACGCAAGGTGGCAGTCGGAACCAAGGTCCGGGGTGGCGGTCGGAACCAATCCGGGGTGGCGGTTGGAAACAAGGTCCGGGGTGACGGTCGGAACCAAGGTCCGGGGGGGCAGTCGGAACCAAGGTCCGGGGGGGCGTCATAAACAAGGTCCGGGGTGGCGTTCTGAACCAAGGTCCGGAGTGGCGGTCGGAAACAAGGTCAGGTTTGGCAGTCGGAACCAATATCCGGGGGGTCGGTTGGAACCAAGGTCCGGGGGGGCAGTCGTAACCAAGGTTCAGGGTGGCAGTCGGAACCAAGGTCCGGGGAGGCGGTCGGAACCAAGGTCCGGGGTGGCGTTCGGACCCAAGGTCCGGGGTTGTGGTCGGAACAAATGCCTGGGGTGGTGGTCGGAAACAAGGTCCGGGGTGGCGGTCAGAACCAATGGTTGTCGGTCAGAAACAAGGTCCGGGGTGGCGGTCGGAACCAAGTTACGGGGTGGCGGTCGGACCCAATGTCCGGGGTGGCGGTCGGAACTAAGGTCCGGGTTGGCGGTCGACAAAAAGTTCCGGGGTCATGGGCGGTACCATGGTCCGGGGTGGCGGTCGGAACCAAGGTTCGAGGTGGTGGTCGGAACAAAGGTCCGAGGTGGCGGTCGGAACCAAGGTCCTGGGTGGCGGTCGGAACCAAGGTCCGGCGTGGCGGTCGGAACCAAGGTCCGGGGTGGCGGTCGGAACCAAGGTCCTGGGTGGTGGTCGGAACCAAGGTCCGGCGTGGCGGTCGGAACCAAGGTCCGGCGTGGCGGTCGGAACCAAGGTCCGGTGTGGCGTTCTGAAACAAGGTCCGGAGTGGCGGTCGGAAACAAGGTCAGGTGTGGCGTTCGGAACCACGTTTCAGGGTGGCGGTCGGACCACGGTCCGGGGTGACAGTCAGAACTAAGGTCCGAGGTTGCGGTCGGAGCCAAGGTCCGGCGTAGCGGTCAGAAGCCAAGGTGGCAGTCGGAACCAAGGTCCGGGGTGACAGTCGGAACCAAGGTCCGGGGTGACGCTCGGAACCAAGGTCCGGGGTGGACGTCGGAACCAAGGTCCGGGGTGGCGGTCGCAACCAAGGTCCGGGGTGGCGG
The DNA here is from genome assembly GCF_964213995.1 of Mustelus asterias. Classification (NCBI taxonomy): domain Eukaryota; kingdom Metazoa; phylum Chordata; class Chondrichthyes; order Carcharhiniformes; family Triakidae; genus Mustelus; species Mustelus asterias. The sequence goes on along the minus strand of NC_135822.1, from coordinate 45,981,962 downwards.
TCGGAACCACGTTCCGGGGTGGCAGTCGGAACCAAGGTCCGGGGGGGCGGTCGGAACCAATGTCCGGGGGGGCGGTCGCAACCAAGGTCCAGGGTGGCAGTCGGAACCAAGGTCCGGGGAGGCGGTCGGAACCAAGGTCCGGGGTGGCAGTCGGAACCAAGGTCCGGGATGCGGTCGGAACCAAGGTCCGGGGTGGCAGTCGGAACCAAGGTCCAGGGTGGCAGTCCCAACCAAGGTCCGGGGTGGCAGTCGGAACCAAGGTCCGGGGTGGCGTGCGGAACCATGGTCCGGGTGTGCAGTCGGAACCAAGGTCCGGGGTCGCGTTCGGAACCAAGGTCCGGGTTGGCGTTCGGACCCAAGGTCCGGGGTTGTGGTCGGAACCAATCCCTCGGGTGGTGGTCGGAAACAAGGTCCGTGGTGGCGGTCAGAACCAATGGTTGTCGGTCGGAACCAAGGTCCGGTTGGGCGGTCGGAACAAAGGTCCGGTTGGGCAGTCAGATCCAAGGTCCGGGGGGGTGGTTGGAGCCATGGTCCGGCGTGGCTGAAGGAACCAAGGTCGGGGGTGGCGGTCGGAACCAAGGTCCGGTGTGGCAGTCGGAACCATGGTCCGGGGAGGCGGCCGGAACCAAGGTCCGGGGTGGCAGTCGGAACCACGTTCCAGGGTGGCGGTCGGAACCAAGGTCCGCGGTGGCTGTCGGAGCCAAGGTCCGGCGTGGCGGTCAGAAGCCAAGGTGGCAGTCGGAACCAAGGTCCGGGTTGGGGGTCGGAACCAAGGTCCGGGGTGACGGTCGGAACCAAGGTCCAGGGTGGAGGTCGGAACCAAGGTCCGGGGTGGCGGTCGCAACCAAGTTCCGGGGTGGCGGTCGGAACCAAGGTCCGGGGTGGCAGTCGGAACCAAGGTCCGGGGGGGGCGGTCGGAACCAAGGTCCGGGGTGGCGGTCAGAAGCCAAGGTGGCAGTCGGAACCAAGGTCCGGGTTGGGGGTCGGATCCAAGGTCCGGGGTGACGGTCGGAACCAAGGTCCGTGGTGGCGGTCGGAAACAAGGTCCGGGGTGGCGGTCGGAACCAAGTTACGGGGTGGCGGTCGGACCCAATGTCCGGGGCGGCGGTCGGAACTAAGGTCCGGGTTGGCGGTCGAAAAAAAGTTCCGGTGTCATGGGCGGTACCATGGTCCGTGGTGGCGGTCGGAACCAAGGTCCGAGGTGGTGGTCGGAACCAAGGTCCGAGGTGGCGTTCGGAACCAAGGTCCTGGGTGGCGGTCGGAACCAAGGTCCGGCGTGGCGGTCGGAACCAAGGTCCGGGGTGGCGGTCGGAACCAAGGTCCGGGGTGGCGGTCGGAACCAAGGTCCGGCGTGGCGGTCGGAACCAAGGTCCGGGGTGGCAGTCGGAACTAAGGTCCGGGGGGGCGGTTGGAGCCAAGGTCCGGTGTGGCGTTCTGAAACAAGGTCCGGAGTGGCGGTCGGAAACAAGGTCAGGTGTGGCGTTCGGAACCACGTTTCAGGGTGGCGGTCGGAACCACGGTCCGGGGTGACAGTCAGAACCAAGGTCCGAGGTGGCGGTCGGAGCCAAGGTCCGGGGTGGCAGTCGGAACCAAGGTCCGGGGGGGCGGTCGGAACCACGTTCCGGGGTGGCAGTCGGAACCAAGGTCCGGGGGGGCGGTCGGAACCAATGTCCGGGGGGGCGGTCGCAACCAAGGTCCAGGGTGGCAGTCGGAACCAAGGTCCGGGGAGGCGGTCGGAACCAAGGTCCGGGGTGGCAGTCGGAACCAAGGTCCGGGATGCGGTCGGAACCAAGGTCCGGGGTGGCAGTCGGAACCAAGGTCCAGGGTGGCAGTCCCAACCAAGGTCCGGGGTGGCAGTCGGAACCAAGGTCCGGGGTGGCGTGCGGAACCATGGTCCGGGTGTGCAGTCGGAACCAAGGTCCGGGGTCGCGTTCGGAACCAAGGTCCGGGTTGGCGTTCGGACCCAAGGTCCGGGGTTGTGGTCGGAACCAATCCCTCGGGTGGTGGTCGGAAACAAGGTCCGTGGTGGCGGTCAGAACCAATGGTTGTCGGTCGGAACCAAGGTCCGGTTGGGCGGTCGGAACAAAGGTCCGGTTGGGCAGTCAGATCCAAGGTCCGGGGGGGTGGTTGGAGCCATGGTCCGGCGTGGCTGAAGGAACCAAGGTCGGGGGTGGCGGTCGGAACCAAGGTCCGGTGTGGCAGTCGGAACCATGGTCCGGGGAGGCGGCCGGAACCAAGGTCCGGGGTGGCAGTCGGAACCACGTTCCAGGGTGGCGGTCGGAACCAAGGTCCGCGGTGGCTGTCGGAGCCAAGGTCCGGCGTGGCGGTCAGAAGCCAAGGTGGCAGTCGGAACCAAGGTCCGGGTTGGGGGTCGGAACCAAGGTCCGGGGTGACGGTCGGAACCAAGGTCCAGGGTGGAGGTCGGAACCAAGGTCCGGGGTGGCGGTCGCAACCAAGTTCCGGGGTGGCGGTCGGAATCAAGGTCCGGGGTGGCAGTCGGAACCAAGGTCCGGGGGGGGCGGTCGGAACCAAGGTCCGGGGTGGCGGTCAGAAGCCAAGGTGGCAGTCGGAACCAAGGTCCGGGTTGGGGGTCGGATCCAAGGTCCGGGGTGACGGTCGGAACCAAGGTCCGTGGTGGCGGTCGGAAACAAGGTCCGGGGTGGCGGTCGGAACCAAGTTACGGGGTGGCGGTCGGACCCAATGTCCGGGGCGGCGGTCGGAACTAAGGTCCGGGTTGGCGGTCGAAAAAAAGTTCCGGTGTCATGGGCGGTACCATGGTCCGTGGTGGCGGTCGGAACCAAGGTCCGAGGTGGTGGTCGGAACCAAGGTCCGAGGTGGCGTTCGGAACCAAGGTCCTGGGTGGCGGTCGGAACCAAGGTCCGGCGTGGCGGTCGGAACCAAGGTCCGGGGTGGCGGTCGGAACCAAGGTCCGGGGTGGCGGTCGGAACCAAGGTCCGGCGTGGCGGTCGGAACCAAGGTCCGGGGTGGCAGTCGGAACTAAGGTCCGGGGGGGCGGTTGGAGCCAAGGTCCGGTGTGGCGTTCTGAAACAAGGTCCGGAGTGGCGGTCGGAAACAAGGTCAGGTGTGGCGTTCGGAACCACGTTTCAGGGTGGCGGTCGGAACCACGGTCCGGGGTGACAGTCAGAACCAAGGTCCGAGGTGGCGGTCGGAGCCAAGGTCCGGCGTGGCGGTCAGAAGCCAAGGTGGCAGTCGGAACCAAGGTCCGGGGTGACAGTCGGAACCAAGGTCCGGGGTGACGCACGGAACCAAGGTCCGGGGTGCAGGTCGGAACCAAGGTCCGGGGTGGCGGTCGCAACAAAGGACCGGGGTGGCGGTCGGAACCACGTTCCGGGGTGGCAGTCGGAACCAAGGCCCGGGGGGGCGGTCGGAACCAATGTCCGGGGGGGCGGTCGCAACCAAGGTCCTGGGTGGCAGTCGGAACCAAGGTCCGGGGAGGCGGTCGGAACCAAGGTCCGGGGTGGCAGTCGGAACCAAGGTCCGGGGATGCGGTCGGAACCAAGGTCCAGGGTGGCAGTCCCAACCAAGGTCCGGGGTGGCGTGCGGAACCATGGTCCGGGTGTGCAGTCGGAACCAAGGTCCGGGGTCGCGTTCGGAACCAAGGTCCGGGTTGGCGTTCGGACCCAAGGTCCGGGGTTGTGGTCGGAACCAATCCCTCGGGTGGTGGTCGGAAACAAGGTCCGTGGTGGCGGTCAGAACCAATGGTTGTCGGTCGGAACCAAGGTCCGGTTGGGCGGTCGGAACAAAGGTCCGGTTGGGCAGTCGGAACCAATGTCCGGGGGGGTGGTTGGAGCCATGGTCCGGCGTGGCTGAAGGAACCAAGGTCGGGGGTGGCGGTCGGAACCAAGGTCCGGTGTGGCTGTCGGAACCATGGTCCGGGAAGGCGGCCGGAACCAAGGTCCGGGGTGGCAGTCGGAACCACGTTCCAGGGTGGCGGTCGGAACCAAGGTCCGCGGTGGCTGTCGGAGCCAAGGTCCGGCCTGGCGGTCAGAAGCCAAGGTGGCAGCCGGAACCAAGGTCCGGGTTGGGGGTCGGAACCAAGGTCCGGGGTGACGGTCGGAACCAAGGTCCAGGGTGGTGGTCGGAACCAAGGTCCGGGGTGGCGGTCGCAACCAAGTTCCGGGGTGGCGGTTGGAACCAAGGTCCGGGGTGGCAGTCGGAACCAAGGTCCGGGGGGCCGGTCGGAACCAAGGTCCGGTGTGGCGGTCGGAACAAATGTCAGGGGTGGCGGTCGGAACGACGCTCCGGGGTGACGGTCGGAACCAAGGTCCAGAGTGACAGTCAGAACCATGGCCCGAGGTGGCGGTCGGAGCCAAGGTCCGGCGTGGCGGTCAGAACGCAAGGTGGCAGTCGGAACCAAGGTCCGGGGTGGCGGTCGGAACCAATCTGGGGTGGCGGTTGGAAACAAGGTCCGGGGTGATGGTCGGAACCAAGGTCCGGGGGGGCAGTCGGAACCAAGGTCCAGGGGGGCGTCATAAACAAGGTCCGTGGTGGCGTTCTGAACCAAGGTCCGGAGTGGCGGTCAGAAACAAGGTCAGGTTTGGCAGTCGGAACCAATATCCGGGGGGTCGGTTGGAACCAAGGTCCAGGGGGGCAGTCGTAACCATGGTTCAGGGTGGCAGTCGGAACCAAGGTCCGGGGAGGCGGTCGGAACCAAGGTCCTGGGTGGCGGTCGGAACCAAGGTCCGGGGTGGCGGTCGGAACCAAGGTCCGGGGTGGCGGTCGGAACCAAGGTCCGGGGTGGCGGTCGGAACCAAGGTCCGGCGTGGCGGTCGGAACCAAGGTCCGGGGTGGCAGTCGGAACCAAGGTCCGGGGGGGCGGTTGGAGCCAAGGTCCGGTGTGGTGTTCTGAAACAAGGTCCGGGGTGGCGGTCGGAACCAAGGTCCGGGGTGGCGGTCAGAACCAATGGTTGTCGGTCGGAACCAAGGTCCGGTTGGGCGGTCGGAACCAAGGTCCGCGATGGCAGTCGGAACCAAGGTCCGGGGGGGCGGTTGGAGCCATGGTCCGGCGTGGCGGTAGGAACCAAGGTCCGGGGTGTCAGTCGGAACATAGGTCCGGGGTGGCTTTCGGAATCAAGGTCCGGGGGGCAGTCGGAACCAAGGTCCGGGGTCGCGTTCGGAACCAAGGTCCAGGTTGGCGGTAGGAAACAAGGTCTCCGCTAACGGTTGGAACCGAGGTCCGGCGAGCGGTCGCAACCAAGGTCCGGCGTAGTGGTCGGAACCAAGGTCCGGGGAGAGGTCGCAACCAAGGTCCGGGGGGGCGGTCGGAACCAACGTCCGGGGTGGAGGTCGGAACCAAGGTCCGAGGTGGCGTTCGGAACCAAGGTCCTGGGTGGCGGTCGGAACCAAGGTCCGGCGTGGCGGTCGGAACCAAGGTCCGGGGTGGCGGTCGGAACCAAGGTCCGGGGTGGCGGTCGGAACCAAGGTCCGGCGTGGCGGTCGGAACCAAGGTCCGGGGTGGCAGTCGGAACTAAGGTCCGGGGGGGCGGTTGGAGCCAAGGTCCGGTGTGGCGTTCTGAAACAAGGTCCGGAGTGGCGGTCGGAAACAAGGTCAGGTGTGGCGTTCGGAACCACGTTTCAGGGTGGCGGTCGGAACCACGGTCCGGGGTGACAGTCAGAACCAAGGTCCGAGGTGGCGGTCGGAGCCAAGGTCCGGGGTGGCAGTCGGAACCAAGGTCCGGGGGGGCGGTCGGAACCACGTTCCGGGGTGGCAGTCGGAACCAAGGTCCGGGGGGGCGGTCGGAACCAATGTCCGGGGGGGCGGTCGCAACCAAGGTCCAGGGTGGCAGTCGGAACCAAGGTCCGGGGAGGCGGTCGGAACCAAGGTCCGGGGTGGCAGTCGGAACCAAGGTCCGGGATGCGGTCGGAACCAAGGTCCGGGGTGGCAGTCGGAACCAAGGTCCAGGGTGGCAGTCCCAACCAAGGTCCGGGGTGGCAGTCGGAACCAAGGTCCGGGGTGGCGTGCGGAACCATGGTCCGGGTGTGCAGTCGGAACCAAGGTCCGGGGTCGCGTTCGGAACCAAGGTCCGGGTTGGCGTTCGGACCCAAGGTCCGGGGTTGTGGTCGGAACCAATCCCTCGGGTGGTGGTCGGAAACAAGGTCCGTGGTGGCGGTCAGAACCAATGGTTGTCGGTCGGAACCAAGGTCCGGTTGGGCGGTCGGAACAAAGGTCCGGTTGGGCAGTCAGATCCAAGGTCCGGGGGGGTGGTTGGAGCCATGGTCCGGCGTGGCTGAAGGAACCAAGGTCGGGGGTGGCGGTCGGAACCAAGGTCCGGTGTGGCAGTCGGAACCATGGTCCGGGGAGGCGGCCGGAACCAAGGTCCGGGGTGGCAGTCGGAACCACGTTCCAGGGTGGCGGTCGGAACCAAGGTCCGCGGTGGCTGTCGGAGCCAAGGTCCGGCGTGGCGGTCAGAAGCCAAGGTGGCAGTCGGAACCAAGGTCCGGGTTGGGGGTCGGAACCAAGGTCCGGGGTGACGGTCGGAACCAAGGTCCAGGGTGGAGGTCGGAACCAAGGTCCGGGGTGGCGGTCGCAACCAAGTTCCGGGGTGGCGGTCGGAACCAAGGTCCGGGGTGGCAGTCGGAACCAAGGTCCGGGGGGGGCGGTCGGAACCAAGGTCCGGGGTGGCGGTCAGAAGCCAAGGTGGCAGTCGGAACCAAGGTCCGGGTTGGGGGTCGGATCCAAGGTCCGGGGTGACGGTCGGAACCAAGGTCCGTGGTGGCGGTCGGAAACAAGGTCCGGGGTGGCGGTCGGAACCAAGTTACGGGGTGGCGGTCGGACCCAATGTCCGGGGCGGCGGTCGGAACTAAGGTCCGGGTTGGCGGTCGAAAAAAAGTTCCGGTGTCATGGGCGGTACCATGGTCCGTGGTGGCGGTCGGAACCAAGGTCCGAGGTGGTGGTCGGAACCAAGGTCCGAGGTGGCGTTCGGAACCAAGGTCCTGGGTGGCGGTCGGAACCAAGGTCCGGCGTGGCGGTCGGAACCAAGGTCCGGGGTGGCGGTCGGAACCAAGGTCCGGGGTGGCGGTCGGAACCAAGGTCCGGCGTGGCGGTCGGAACCAAGGTCCGGGGTGGCAGTCGGAACTAAGGTCCGGGGGGGCGGTTGGAGCCAAGGTCCGGTGTGGCGTTCTGAAACAAGGTCCGGAGTGGCGGTCGGAAACAAGGTCAGGTGTGGCGTTCGGAACCACGTTTCAGGGTGGCGGTCGGAACCACGGTCCGGGGTGACAGTCAGAACCAAGGTCCGAGGTGGCGGTCGGAGCCAAGGTCCGGGGTGGCAGTCGGAACCAAGGTCCGGGGGGGCGGTCGGAACCACGTTCCGGGGTGGCAGTCGGAACCAAGGTCCGGGGGGGCGGTCGGAACCAATGTCCGGGGGGGCGGTCGCAACCAAGGTCCAGGGTGGCAGTCGGAACCAAGGTCCGGGGAGGCGGTCGGAACCAAGGTCCGGGGTGGCAGTCGGAACCAAGGTCCGGGATGCGGTCGGAACCAAGGTCCGGGGTGGCAGTCGGAACCAAGGTCCAGGGTGGCAGTCCCAACCAAGGTCCGGGGTGGCAGTCGGAACCAAGGTCCGGGGTGGCGTGCGGAACCATGGTCCGGGTGTGCAGTCGGAACCAAGGTCCGGGGTCGCGTTCGGAACCAAGGTCCGGGTTGGCGTTCGGACCCAAGGTCCGGGGTTGTGGTCGGAACCAATCCCTCGGGTGGTGGTCGGAAACAAGGTCCGTGGTGGCGGTCAGAACCAATGGTTGTCGGTCGGAACCAAGGTCCGGTTGGGCGGTCGGAACAAAGGTCCGGTTGGGCAGTCAGATCCAAGGTCCGGGGGGGTGGTTGGAGCCATGGTCCGGCGTGGCTGAAGGAACCAAGGTCGGGGGTGGCGGTCGGAACCAAGGTCCGGTGTGGCAGTCGGAACCATGGTCCGGGGAGGCGGCCGGAACCAAGGTCCGGGGTGGCAGTCGGAACCACGTTCCAGGGTGGCGGTCGGAACCAAGGTCCGCGGTGGCTGTCGGAGCCAAGGTCCGGCGTGGCGGTCAGAAGCCAAGGTGGCAGTCGGAACCAAGGTCCGGGTTGGGGGTCGGAACCAAGGTCCGGGGTGACGGTCGGAACCAAGGTCCAGGGTGGAGGTCGGAACCAAGGTCCGGGGTGGCGGTCGCAACCAAGTTCCGGGGTGGCGGTCGGAATCAAGGTCCGGGGTGGCAGTCGGAACCAAGGTCCGGGGGGGGCGGTCGGAACCAAGGTCCGGGGTGGCGGTCAGAAGCCAAGGTGGCAGTCGGAACCAAGGTCCGGGTTGGGGGTCGGATCCAAGGTCCGGGGTGACGGTCGGAACCAAGGTCCGTGGTGGCGGTCGGAAACAAGGTCCGGGGTGGCGGTCGGAACCAAGTTACGGGGTGGCGGTCGGACCCAATGTCCGGGGCGGCGGTCGGAACTAAGGTCCGGGTTGGCGGTCGAAAAAAAGTTCCGGTGTCATGGGCGGTACCATGGTCCGTGGTGGCGGTCGGAACCAAGGTCCGAGGTGGTGGTCGGAACCAAGGTCCGAGGTGGCGTTCGGAACCAAGGTCCTGGGTGGCGGTCGGAACCAAGGTCCGGCGTGGCGGTCGGAACCAAGGTCCGGGGTGGCGGTCGGAACCAAGGTCCGGGGTGGCGGTCGGAACCAAGGTCCGGCGTGGCGGTCGGAACCAAGGTCCGGGGTGGCAGTCGGAACTAAGGTCCGGGGGGGCGGTTGGAGCCAAGGTCCGGTGTGGCGTTCTGAAACAAGGTCCGGAGTGGCGGTCGGAAACAAGGTCAGGTGTGGCGTTCGGAACCACGTTTCAGGGTGGCGGTCGGAACCACGGTCCGGGGTGACAGTCAGAACCAAGGTCCGAGGTGGCGGTCGGAGCCAAGGTCCGGCGTGGCGGTCAGAAGCCAAGGTGGCAGTCGGAACCAAGGTCCGGGGTGACAGTCGGAACCAAGGTCCGGGGTGACGCACGGAACCAAGGTCCGGGGTGCAGGTCGGAACCAAGGTCCGGGGTGGCGGTCGCAACAAAGGACCGGGGTGGCGGTCGGAACCACGTTCCGGGGTGGCAGTCGGAACCAAGGCCCGGGGGGGCGGTCGGAACCAATGTCCGGGGGGGCGGTCGCAACCAAGGTCCTGGGTGGCAGTCGGAACCAAGGTCCGGGGAGGCGGTCGGAACCAAGGTCCGGGGTGGCAGTCGGAACCAAGGTCCGGGGATGCGGTCGGAACCAAGGTCCAGGGTGGCAGTCCCAACCAAGGTCCGGGGTGGCGTGCGGAACCATGGTCCGGGTGTGCAGTCGGAACCAAGGTCCGGGGTCGCGTTCGGAACCAAGGTCCGGGTTGGCGTTCGGACCCAAGGTCCGGGGTTGTGGTCGGAACCAATCCCTCGGGTGGTGGTCGGAAACAAGGTCCGTGGTGGCGGTCAGAACCAATGGTTGTCGGTCGGAACCAAGGTCCGGTTGGGCGGTCGGAACAAAGGTCCGGTTGGGCAGTCGGAACCAATGTCCGGGGGGGTGGTTGGAGCCATGGTCCGGCGTGGCTGAAGGAACCAAGGTCGGGGGTGGCGGTCGGAACCAAGGTCCGGTGTGGCTGTCGGAACCATGGTCCGGGAAGGCGGCCGGAACCAAGGTCCGGGGTGGCAGTCGGAACCACGTTCCAGGGTGGCGGTCGGAACCAAGGTCCGCGGTGGCTGTCGGAGCCAAGGTCCGGCCTGGCGGTCAGAAGCCAAGGTGGCAGCCGGAACCAAGGTCCGGGTTGGGGGTCGGAACCAAGGTCCGGGGTGACGGTCGGAACCAAGGTCCAGGGTGGTGGTCGGAACCAAGGTCCGGGGTGGCGGTCGCAACCAAGTTCCGGGGTGGCGGTTGGAACCAAGGTCCGGGGTGGCAGTCGGAACCAAGGTCCGGGGGGCCGGTCGGAACCAAGGTCCGGTGTGGCGGTCGGAACAAATGTCAGGGGTGGCGGTCGGAACGACGCTCCGGGGTGACGGTCGGAACCAAGGTCCAGAGTGACAGTCAGAACCATGGCCCGAGGTGGCGGTCGGAGCCAAGGTCCGGCGTGGCGGTCAGAACGCAAGGTGGCAGTCGGAACCAAGGTCCGGGGTGGCGGTCGGAACCAATCTGGGGTGGCGGTTGGAAACAAGGTCCGGGGTGATGGTCGGAACCAAGGTCCGGGGGGGCAGTCGGAACCAAGGTCCAGGGGGGCGTCATAAACAAGGTCCGTGGTGGCGTTCTGAACCAAGGTCCGGAGTGGCGGTCAGAAACAAGGTCAGGTTTGGCAGTCGGAACCAATATCCGGGGGGTCGGTTGGAACCAAGGTCCAGGGGGGCAGTCGTAACCATGGTTCAGGGTGGCAGTCGGAACCAAGGTCCGGGGAGGCGGTCGGAACCAAGGTCCTGGGTGGCGGTCGGAACCAAGGTCCGGGGTGGCGGTCGGAACCAAGGTCCGGGGTGGCGGTCGGAACCAAGGTCCGGGGTGGCGGTCGGAACCAAGGTCCGGCGTGGCGGTCGGAACCAAGGTCCGGGGTGGCAGTCGGAACCAAGGTCCGGGGGGGCGGTTGGAGCCAAGGTCCGGTGTGGTGTTCTGAAACAAGGTCCGGGGTGGCGGTCGGAACCAAGGTCCGGGGTGGCGGTCAGAACCAATGGTTGTCGGTCGGAACCAAGGTCCGGTTGGGCGGTCGGAACCAAGGTCCGCGATGGCAGTCGGAACCAAGGTCCGGGGGGGCGGTTGGAGCCATGGTCCGGCGTGGCGGTAGGAACCAAGGTCCGGGGTGTCAGTCGGAACATAGGTCCGGGGTGGCTTTCGGAATCAAGGTCCGGGGGGCAGTCGGAACCAAGGTCCGGGGTCGCGTTCGGAACCAAGGTCCAGGTTGGCGGTAGGAAACAAGGTCTCCGCTAACGGTTGGAACCGAGGTCCGGCGAGCGGTCGCAACCAAGGTCCGGCGTAGTGGTCGGAACCAAGGTCCGGGGAGAGGTCGCAACCAAGGTCCGGGGGGGCGGTCGGAACCAACGTCCGGGGTGGAGGTCGGAACCAAGGTCCGGGGTGGCGTTCGGAATCAAGGTTGGGGGGGCAGTCGGATCCAAGGTCCGGGGTCGCGTTCCGAACCAAGGTCCAGGGTGGCGGTCGGAAACAAGGTCTCCGCTAACGGTTGGAACCAAGGTCGGGGGAGCGGTCGCAACCAAGATCCGGCGTAGTGGTCGGAACGAAGGTCCGGGTTCGGTTTCGGAACCAAGGTCCGGGGTGGCGGTCGGAACCAAGGTCCGGGAGGGCGGTCGGAACCAACGTCCAGGGTGGCGTTTGGAACCACGGTCCGGGGTGACGGTGGGAACCACGTTCTGGGGTGGCGGTCGGAACCAAGGTCCGGGGTGGCGGTCGGAAACAAGGTCCGGGGTGGCGGTCGGAACCAAGTTACGGGGTGGCGGTCGGACCCAATGTCCGGGTTGGCGGTCGGAACTAAGGTCCGGGTTGGCGGTCGAAAAAAAGTTCCGGGGTCATGGGCGGTACCATTGTCCGGGGTGGCGGTCGGAACCAAGGTCCGAGGTGGTGGTCGGAACCAAGGTCCGAGGTGGCGGTCGGAACCAAGGTCCTGGGTGGCGGTCGGAACCAAGGTCCGGCGTGGCGGTCGGAACCAAGGTCCGGGGTGGCGGTCGGAACCAAGGTCCGGGGTGGCGGTCGGAACCAAGGTCCGGCGTGGCGGTCGGAACCAAGGTCCGGGGTGGCAGTCGGAAGCAAGGTCCGGGGGGCCGGTTGGAGCCAAGGTCCGGTGTGGCGTTCTGAAACAAGGTCCGGAGTGGCGGTCGGAAACAAGGTCAGGTGTGGCGTTCGGAACCACATTTCAGGGTGGCGGTCGGAACCACGGTCCGGGGTACAGTCAGAACCAAGGTCCGAGGTGGCGGTCGGAGCCAAGGTCCGGCGTGGCGGTCAGAAGCCAAGGTGGCAGTCGGAACCAAGGTCCGGGGTGGAGGTCGGAACCAAGGTCCCGGGTGGCGGTCGCAACCAAGGTCCGGGGTGTCGGTCGGAACCACGTTCCGGGGTGGCAGTCGGAACCAAGGTCCGGGGTGAAGGTCGGAACCAAGGTCCGGGGTGGCGGTCGCAACCAAGGTCCGGGGTGGCGGTCGGAACCACGTTCCGGGGTGGCAGTCGGAACCAAGGTCCGGGGGGGCGGTCGAAACCAATGTCCGGGGGGGCGGTCGCAACCAAGGTCCAGGGTGGCAGTCGGAACCAAGGTCCGGGGAGGCGGTCGGAACCAAGGTCCGGGGTGGCAGTCGGAACCAAGGTCCGGGGATGCGGTCGGAACCAAGGTCCGGGGTGGCAGTCGGAACCAAGGTCCAGGGTGGCAGTCCCAACCAAGGTCCGGGGTGGCAGTCGGAACCAAAGTCCGGGGTGGCGTGCGGAACCATGGTCCGGGTGAGCAGTCGGAACCAAGGTCCGGGGTCGCGTTCGGAACCAAGGTCCGGGTTGGCGTTCGGACCCAAGGTCCGGGGTTGTGGTCGGAACCAATCCCTCGGGTGGTGGTCGGAAACAAGGTCCGTGGTGGCGGTCAAAACCAATGGTTGTCGGTCGGAACCAAGGTCCGGTTGGGCGGTCGGAACAAAGGTCCGGTTGGGCAGTCAGAACCAAGGTCCGGGGGGGTGGTTGGAGCCATGGTCCGGCGTGGCTGAAGGAACCAAGGTCGGGGGTGGCGGTCGGAACCAATGTCCGGTATGCAAGTCGGAACCATGGTCCGGGGAGGCGGCCGGAACCAAGGTCCGGGGTGGCAGTCGGAACCACGTTCCAGGGTGGCGGTCGGAACCAAGGTCCGCGGTGGCTGTCGGAGCCAAGGTCCGGCGTGGCGGTCAGAAGCCAAGGTGGCAGTCGCAACCAAGGTCCTGGTTGGGGGTCGGAACCAAGGTCCGGGGTGACGGTCGGAACCAAGGTCCAGGGTGGAGGTCGGAATCAAGGTCCTGGGTGGCGGTCAGAAGCCAAGGTGGCAGTCGGAACCAAGGTCCGGGTTGGGGGTCGGAACCAAGGTCCGGGGTGACGGTCGGAACTAAGGTCCGTGGTGGCGGTCGGAAACAAGGTCCGGGGTGGCTGTCGGAACCAAGTTACGGGGTGGCGGTCGGACCCAATGTCCGGGGTGGCGGTCGGAACTAAGGTCCGGGTTGGCGGTCGAAGAAAATTTCCGGGGTCATGGGCGGTACCATGGTCCATGGTGGCAGTCGGAACCAAGGTCCGGGGAGGCGGTCGGAACCAAGGTCCGGGGTGGCGTTCGGACCCAAGGTCCGGGGTTGTGGTCGGAACAAATGCCTGGGGTGGTGGTCGGAAACAAGGTCCGGGGTGGCGGTCAGAACCAATGGTTGTCGGTCGGAAACAAGGTCCGGGGTGGCGTTCGGAACCAAGTTACGGGGTGGCGGTCGGACCCAATGTCCGGGGTGGCGGTCGGAACTAAGGTCCGGGTTGGCGGTCGACAAAAAGTTCCGGGGTCATGGGCGGTACCATGGTCCGGGGTGGCGGTCGGAACCAAGGTTCGAGGTGGTGGTCGGAACCAAGGTCCGAGGTGGCGGTCGGAACCAAGGTCCTGGGTGGCGGTCGGAACCAAGGTCCGGCGTGGCGGTCGGAACCAAGGTCCGGGGTGGCGGTCGGAACCAAGGTCCTGGGTGGCGGTCGGAACCAAGGTCCGGCGTGGCGGTCGGAACCAAGGTCCGGCGTGGCGGTCGGAACCAAGGTCCGGTGTGGCGTTCTGAAACAAGGTCCGGAGTGGCGGTCGGAAACAAGGTCAGGTGTGGCGTTCGGAACCACGTTTCAGGGTGGCGGTCGGACCACGGTCCGGGGTGACAGTCAGAACCAAGGTCCGAGGTGGCGGTCGGAGCCAAGGTCCGGCGTAGCGGTCAGAAGCCAAGGTGGCAGTCGCAACCAAGGTCCGGGGTGGCGGTCGGAACCACGTTCCGGGGTGGCAGTCGGAACCAAGGTCCGGGGGGGCGGTCGGAACCAATGTCCGGGGGGGCGGTCGCAACCAAGGTCCAGGGTGGCAGTCGGAACCAAGGTCCGGGGAGGCGGTCGGAACCAAGGTCCGGTGTGGCAGTCGGAACCAAGGTCCGGGATGCGGTCGGAACCAAGGTCCGGGGTGGCAGTCGGAACCAAGGTCCAGGGTGGCAGTCCCAACCAAGGTCCGGGGTGGCAGTCGGAACCAAGGTCCGGGGTGGCGTGCGGAACCATGGTCCGGGTGTGCAGTCGGAACCAAGGTCGGGGGTCGCGTTCGGAACCAAGGTCCGGGTTGGCGTTCGGACCCAAGGTCCGGGGTTGTGGTCGGAACCAATCCCTCGGGTGGTGGTCGGAAACAAGGTCCGTGGTGGCGGTCAGAACCAATGGTTGTCGGTCGGAACCAAGGTCCGGTTGGGCGGTCGGAACAAAGGTCCGGTTGGGCAGTCAGATCCAAGGTCCGGGGGGGTGGTTGGAGCCATGGTCCGGCGTGGCTGAAGGAACCAAGGTCGGGGGTGGCGGTCGGAACCAAGGTCCGGTGTGGCAGTCGGAACCATGGTCCGGGGAGGCGGGAGGAACCAAGGTCCGGGGTGGCAGTCGGAACCACGTTCCAGGGTGGCGGTCGGAACCAAGGTCCGCGGTGGCTGTCGGAGCCAAGGTCCGGCGTGGCGGTCAGAAGCCAAGGTGGCAGTCGGAACCAAGGTCCGGGTTGGGGGTCGGAACCAAGGTCCGGGGTGACGGTCGGAACCAAGGTCCAGGGTGGAGGTCGGAACCAAGGTCCGGGGTGGCGGTCGCAACCAAGTTCCGGGGTGGCGGTCGGAACCAAGGTCCGGGGTGGCAGTCGGAACCAAGGTCCGGGGGGAGCGGTCGGAACCAAGGTCCGGGGTGGCGGTCAGAAGCCAAGGTGGCAGTCGGAACCAAGGTCCGGGTTGGGGGTCGGATCCAAGGTCCGGGGTGACGGTCGGATCCAAGGTCCGTGGTGGCGGTCGGAAACAAGGTCCGGGGTGGCGGTCGGAACCAAGTTACGGGGTGGCGGTCGGACCCAATGTCCGGGGCGGCGGTCGGAACTAAGGTCCGGGTTGGCGGTCGGAAAAATGTTCCGGGGTCATGGGCGGTACCATGGTCCGTGGTGGCGGTCGGAACCAAGGCCCGAGGTGGTGGTCGGAACCAAGGTCCGAGGTGGCGGTCGGAACCAAGGTCCTGGGTGGCGGTCGGAACCAAGGTCCGGGGTGACGCACGGAACCAAGGTCCGGGGTGCAGGTCGGAACCAAGGTCCGGGGTGGCGGTCGCAACCAAGGTCCGGGGTGGCGGTCGGAACCACGTTCCGGGGTGGCAGTCGGAACCAAGGTCCGGGGGGCGGTCGGAACCAATGTCCGGGGGGGCGGTCGCAACCAAGGTCCTGGGTGGCAGTCGGAACCAAGGTCCGGGGAGGGGGTCAGAACCAAGGTCCGGGGTGGCAGTCGGAACCAAGGTCCGGGGATGCGGTCGGAACCAAGGTCCAGGGTGGCAGTCCCAACCAAGGTCCGGGGTGGCGTGCGGAACCATGGTCCGGGTGTGCAGTCGGAACCAAGGTCCGGGGTCGCGTTCGGAACCAAGGTCCGGGTTGGCGTTCGGACCCAAGGTCCGGGGTTGTGGTCGGAACCAATCCCTCGGGTGGTGGTCGGAAACAAGGTCCGTGGTGGCGGTCAGAACCAATGGTTGTCGGTCGGAACCAAGGTCCGGTTGGGCGGTCGGAACAAAGGTCCGGTTGGGCAGTCAGATCCAAGGTCCGGGGGGGTGGTTGGAGCCATGGTCCGGCGTGGCTGAAGGAACCAAGGTCGGGGGTGGCGGTCGGAACCAAGGTCCGGTGTGGCAGTCGGAACCATGGTCCGGGGAGGCGGGCGGAACCAAGGTCCGGGGTGGCAGTCGGAACCACGTTCCAGGGTGGCGGTCGGAACCAAGGTCCGCGGTGGCTGTCGGAGCCAAGGTCCGGCGTGGCGGTCAGAAGCCAAGGTGGCAGTCGGAACCAAGGTCCGGGTTGGGGGTCGGAACCAAGGTCCGGGGTGACGGTCGGAACCAAGGTCCAGGGTGGAGGTCGGAACCAAGGTCCGGGGTGGCGGTCGCAACCAAGTTCCGGGGTGGCGGTCGGAACCAAGGTCCGGGGTGGCAGTCGGAACCAAGGTCCGGGGTGGCAGTCGGAACCAAGGTCCGGGGGGGGCGGTCGGAACCAAGGTCCGGGGTGGCGGTCAGAAGCCAAGGTGGCAGTCGGAACCAAGGTCCGGGTTGGGGGTCGGATCCAAGGTCCGGGGTGACGGTCGGAACCAAGGTCCGTGGTGGCGGTCGGAACCAAGGTCCGGGGTGGCGGTCGGAACCAAGTTACGGGGTGGCGGTCGGACCCAATGTCCGGGGCGGCGGTCGGAACTAAGGTCCGGGTTGGCGGTCGGAAAAATGTTCCGGGGTCATGGGCGGTACCATGGTCCGTGGTGGCGGTCGGAACCAAGGCCCGAGGTGGTGGTCGGAACCAAGGTCCGAGGTGGCGGTCGGAACCAAGGTCCTGGGTGGCGGTCGGAACCAAGGTCCGGGGTGACGCACGGAACCAAGGTCCGGGGTGCAGGTCGGAACCAAGGTCCGGGGTGGCGGTCGCAACCAAGGTCCGGGGTGGCGGTTGGAACCACGTTCCGGGGTGGCAGTCGGAACCAAGGTCCGGGGGGCGGTCGGAACCAATGTCCGGGGGGGCGGTCGCAACCAAGGTCCTGGGTGGCAGTCGGAACCAAGGTCCGGGGAGGCGGTCGGAACCAAGGTCCGGGGTGGCAGTCGGAACCAAGGTCCGGGGATGCGGTCGGAACCAAGGTCCAGGGTGGCAGTCCCAACCAAGGTCCGGGGTGGCGTGCGGAACCATGGTCCGGGTGTGCAGTCGGAACCAAGGTCCGGGGTCGCGTTCGGAACCAAGGTCCGGGTTGGCGTTCGGACCCAAGGTCCGGGGTTGTGGTCGGAACCAATCCCTCGGGTGGTGGTCGGAAACAAGGTCCGTGGTGGCGGTCAGAACCAATGGTTGTCGGTCGGAACCAAGGTCCGGTTGGGCGGTCGGAACAAAGGTCCGGTTGGGCAGTCGGAACCAAGGTCCGGGGGGGTGGTTGGAGCCATGGTCCGGCGTGGCTGAAGGAACCAAGGTCGGGGGTGGCGGTCGGAACCAAGGTCCGGTGTGGCAGTCGGAACCATGGTCCGGGAAGACGGCCGGAACCAAGGTCCGGGGTGGCAGTCGGAACCACGTTCCAGGGTGGCGGTCGGAACCAAGGTCCGCGGTGGCTGTCGGAGCCAAGGTCCGGCGTGGCGGTCAGAAGCCAAGGTGGCAGCCGGAACCAAGGTCCGGGTTGGGGGTCGGAACCAAGGTCCGGGGTGACGGTCGGAACCAAGGTCCAGGGTGGTGGTCGGAACCAAGGTCCGGGGTGGCGGTCGCAACCAAGTTCCGGGGTGGCGGTTGGAACCAAGGTCTGGGGTGGCAGTCGGAACCAAGGTCGGGGGGGCCGGTCGGAACCAAGGTCCGGTGTGGCGGTCGGAACAAATGTCAGGGGTGGCGGTCGGAACGACGCTCCGGGGTGACGATCGGAACCAAGGTCCAGAGTGACAGTCAGAACCATGGCCCGAGGTGGCGGTCGGAGCCAAGGTCCGGCGTGGCGGTCAGAACGCAAGGTGGCAGTCGGAACCAAGGTCCGGGGTGGCGGTCGGAACCAATCTGGGGTGGCGGTTGGAAACAAGGTCCGGGGTGACGGTCGGAACCAAGGTCCGGGGGGGCAGTCGGAACCAAGGTCCAGGGGGGCGTCATAAACAAGGTCCGTGGTGGCGTTCTGAACCAAGGTCCGGAGTGGCGGTCAGAAACAAGGTCAGGTTTGGCAGTCGGAACCAATATCCGGGGGGTCGGTTGGAACCAAGGTCCAGGGGGGCAGTCGTAACCATGGTTCAGGGTGGCAGTCGGAACCAAGGTCCGGGGAGGCGGTCGGAACCAAGGTCCTGGGTGGCGGTCGGAACCAAGGTCCGGCGTGGCGGTCGGAACCAAGGTCCGGGGTGGCGGTCGGAACCAAGGTCCGGGGTGGCGGTCGGAACCAAGGTCCGGCGTGGCGGTCGGAACCAAGGTCCGAGGTGGCAGTCGGAACCAAGGTCCGGGGGGGCGGTTGGAGCCAAGGTCCGGTGTGGTGTTCTGAAACAAGGTCCGGAGTGGCGGTCGGAAACAAGGTCAGGTGTGGCGTTCGGAACCACGTTTCAGGGTGGCGGTCGGAACCACGGTCCGGGGTGACAGTCAGAACCAAGGTCCGAGGTGGCGGTCGGAGCCAAGGTCCGGCGTGGCGGTCAGAAGCCAAGGAGGCAGTCGGAACCAAGGTCCGGGGTGACAGTCGGAACCAAGGTCCGGGGTGACGCTCGGAACCAAGGTCTGGGGTGCAGGTCGGAACCAAGGTCCGGGGTGGCGGTCGCAACCAAGGTCCGGGGTGGCGGTCGGAACCACGTTCCGGGGTGGCAGTCGGAACCAAGGTCCGATGGGGCGGTCGGAACCAATGTCCGGGGGGGCGGTCGCAACCAAGGTCCCGGGTGGCAGTCGGAACCAAGGTCCGGGGAGGCGGTCGGAACCAAGGTCCGGGGTGGCAGTCGGAACCAAGGTGCGGGGATGCGGTCGGAAACACGGTCCGGGGTGGCAGTCGGAACCAAGGTCCAGGGTGGCAGTCCCAACCAAGGTCCGGGGTGGCAGTCGGAACCAAGGTCCGGGGTGGCGTGCGGAACCATGGTCCGGGTGTGCAGTCGGAACCAAGGTCCGGGGTCGCGTTCGGAACCCAGGTCCGGGTTGGCGTTCGGACCCAAAGTCCGGGGTTGCAGTCGGAACCAATCCCTCGGGTGGTGGTCGGAAACAAGGTCCATGGTGGCGGTCAGAACCAATGGTTGTCGGTCAGAACCAAGGTCCGGTTGGGCGGTCGGAACAAAGGTCCGGGTGGGCAGTCGGAACCAAGGTCCGGGGGGTTGGTTGGAGCCATGGTCCGGCGTGGCTGAAGGAACAAAGGTCGGGGGTGGCGGTCGGAACGAAGGTCCAGTGTGGCAGTCGGAACCATGGTCCGGGGAGGCGGCCGGATCCAAGGTCCGGGGTGGCAGTCGGAACCACGTTCCACGGTGGCGGTCGGAACCAAGGTCCGCGGTGGCTGTCGGAGCCAAGGTCCAGGGTGGCGGTCGCAACCAAGTTCCGGGGTGGCGGTCGGAACCAAGGTCCGGGGTGGCAGTCGGAACCAACGTCCGGGGGGCGGTCGGAACGAAGGTCCGGTGTGGCGGTCGGAACAAATGTCAGGGGTGGCGGTCGGAACGACGCTCCGGGGTGACGGTCGGAACCAAGGTCCGGAGTGACAGTCAGAACCATGGCCCGAGGTGGCGGTCAGAGCCAAGGTTCGGCGTGGCGGTCAGAACGCAAGGTGGCAGTCGGAACCAAGGTCCGGGGTGGCGGTCGGAACCAATCCGGGGTGACGGTCGGAACCAAGGTCCGGGGGGGCAGTCGGAACCAAGGTCCGGGGGGGCGTCATAAACAAGGTCCGGGGTGGCGTTCTGAACCAAGGTCCGGAGTGGCGGTCGGAAACAAGGTCAGGTTTGGCAGTCAGAACCAATATCCGGGGGGTCGGTTGGAACCAAGGTCCGGGGGGGCAGTCGTAACCAAGGTTCAGGGTGGCAGTCGGAACCAAGGTCCGGGGAGGCGGTCGGAACAATGGTCCGGGGTGGCGTTCGGACCCAAGGTCCGGGGTTGTGGTCGGAACCAATGCCTGGGGTGGTGGTCGGAAACAAGGTCCGGGGTGGCGGTCAGAACCAATGGTTGTCGGTCGGAACCAAGGTCCGGTTGGGCGGTCGGAACCAAGGTCCGCGGTGGCAGTCGGAACCAAGGTCCGGGGGGGCGGTTGGAACAAAGGTCCGGGGTGGCTTTCGGAATCATGGTCTGGGGGGCAGTCGGAACAAAGGTCCGGGGTCGCGTTCGGAACCAAGGTCCAGGTTGGCGGTAGGAAACAAGGTCTCCGCTAACGGTTGGAACCGAGGTCCGGCGAGCGGTCGCAACCAAAGTCCGGCGTAGTGGTCGGAACCAAGGTCCGGGGAGCGGTCGCAACCAAGGTCCGGGGGGGCGGTCGGAACCAACGTCCGGGGTGTAGGTCGGAACCAAGGTCCGGGGTGGCGTTCGGAATCAAGGTTGGGGGGGCAGTCGGAACCAAGGTCCGGGGAGGCGGTCGGAACCAAGGTCCGGGGTGGCAGTCGGAACCAAGGTCCGGGATGCGGTCGGAACCAAGGTCCGGGGTGGCAGTCGGAACCAAGGTCCAGGGTGGCAGTCCCAACCAAGGTCCGGGGTGGCAGTCGGAACCAAGGTCCGGGGTGGCGTGCGGAACCATGGTCCGGGTGTGCAGTCGGAACCAAGGTCCGGGGTCGCGTTCGGAACCAAGGTCCGGGTTGGCGTTCGGACCCAAGGTCCGGGGTTGTGGTCGGAACCAATCCCTCGGGTGGTGGTCGGAAACAAGGTCCGTGGTGGCGGTCAGAACCAATGGTTGTCGGTCGGAACCAAGGTCCGGTTGGGCGGTCGGAACAAAGGTCCGGTTGGGCAGTCAGATCCAAGGTCCGGGGGGGTGGTTGGTGCCATGGTCCGGCGTGGCTGAAGGAACCAAGGTCGGGGGTGGCGGTCGGAACCAAGGTCCGGTGTGGCAGTCGGAACCATGGTCCGGGGAGGCGGCCGGAAGCAAGGTCCGGGGTGGCAGTCGGAACCACGTTCCAGGGTGGCGGTCGGAACCAAGGTCCGCGGTGGCTGTCGGAGCCAAGGTCCGGCGTGGCGGTCAGAAGCCAAGGTGGCAGTCGGAACCAAGGTCCGGGTTGGGGGTCGGAACCAAGGTCCGGGGTGACGGTCGGAACCAAGGTCCAGGGTGGAG
Source organism: Mustelus asterias (assembly GCF_964213995.1). Classification (NCBI taxonomy): domain Eukaryota; kingdom Metazoa; phylum Chordata; class Chondrichthyes; order Carcharhiniformes; family Triakidae; genus Mustelus; species Mustelus asterias. Next base: position 45,961,109 of record NC_135822.1, on the reverse strand, counting down.
GTCGGAACCAAGGTCCGGGGTGGCGGTCGCAACCAAGTTCCGGGGTGGCGGTCGGAACCAAGGTCCGGGGTGGCAGTCGGAACCAAGGTCCGGGGGGGGCGGTCGGAACCAAGGTCCGGGGTGGCGGTCAGAAGCCAAGGTGGCAGTCGGAACCAAGGTCCGGGTTGGGGGTCGGATCCAAGGTCCGGGGTGACGGTCGGAACCAAGGTCCGTGGTGCCGGTCGGAAACAAGGTCCGGGGTGGCGGTCGGAACCAAGGTCCGGCGTGGCGGTCGGAACCAAGGTCCGGGGTGGCGGTCGGAACCAAGGTCCGGGGTGGCGGTCGGAACCAAGGTCCGGCGTGGCGGTCGGAACCAAGGTCCGGGGTGGCAGTCGGAACTAAGGTCCGGGGGGGCGGTTGGAGCCAAGGTCCGGTGTGGCGTTCTGAAACAAGGTCCGGAGTGGCGGTCGGAAACAAGGTCAGGTGTGGCGTTCGGAACCACGTTTCAGGGTGGCGGTCGGAACCACGGTCCGGGGTGACAGTCAGAACCAAGGTCCGAGGTGGCGGTCGGAGCCAAGGTCCGGCGTGGCGGTCAGAAGCCAAGGTGGCAGTCGGAACCAAGGTCCGGGGTGACAGTCGGAACCAAGGTCCGGGGTGACGCACGGAACCAAGGTCCGGGGTGCAGGTCGGAACCAAGGTCCGGGGTGGCGGTCGCAACCAAGGTCCGGGGTGGCGGTCGGAACCACGTTCCGGGGTGGCAGTCGGAACCAAGGTCCGGGGGGGTGGTCGGAACCAATGTCCGGGGGGGCGGTCGCAACCAAGGTCCTGGGTGGCAGTCGGAACCAAGGTCCGGGGAGGCGGTCGGAACCAAGGTCCGGGGTGGCAGTCGGAACCAAGGTCCGGGGATGCGGTCGGAACCAAGGTCCAGGGTGGCAGTCCCAACCAAGGTCCGGGGTGGCGTGCGGAACCATGGTCCGGGTGTGCAGTCGGAACCAAGGTCCGGGGTCGCGTTCGGAACCAAGGTCCGGGTTGGCGTTCGGACCCAAGGTCCGGGGTTGTGGTCGGAACCAATCCCTCGGGTGGTGGTCGGAAACAAGGTCCGTGGTGGCGGTCAGAACCAATGGTTGTCGGTCGGAACCAAGGTCCGGTTGGGCGGTCGGAACAAAGGTCCGGTTGGGCAGTCGGAACCAAGGTCCGGGGGGGTGGTTGGAACCATGGTCCGGCGTGGCTGAAGGAACCAAGGTCGGGGGTGGCGGTCGGAACCAAGGTCCGGTGTGGCAGTCGGAACCATGGTCCGGGAAGGCGGCCGGAACCAAGGTCCGGGGTGGCAGTCGGAACCACGTTCCAGGGTGGCGGTCGGAACCAAGGTCCGCGGTGGCTGTCGGAGCCAAGGTCCGGCGTGGCGGTCAGAAGCAAAGGTGGCAGCCGGAACCAAGGTCCGGGTTGGGGGTCGGAACCAAGGTCCGGGGTGACGGTCAGAACCAAGGTCCAGGGTGGTGGTCGGAACCAAGGTCCGGGGTGGCGGTCGCAACCAAGTTCCGGGGTGGCGGTTGGAACCAAGGTCCGGGGTGGCAGTCGGAACCAAGGTCCGGGGGGCCGGTCGGAACCAAGGTCCGGTGTGGCGGTCGGAACAAATGTCAGGGGTGGCGGTCGGAACGACGCTCCGGGGTGACGGTCGGAACCAAGGTCCAGAGTGACAGTCAGAACCATGGCCCGAAGTGGCGGTCGGAGCCAAGGTCCGGCGTGGTGGTCAGAACGCAAGGTGGCAGTCGGAACCAAGGTCCGGGGTGGCGGTCGGAACCAATCTGGGGTGGCGGTTGGAAACAAGGTCCGGGGTGACGGTCGGAACCAAGGTCCAGAGTGACAGTCAGAACCATGGCCCGAGGTGGCGGTCGGAGCCAAGGTCCGGCATGGCGGTCAGAACGCAAGGTGGCAGTCGGAACCAAGGTCCGGGGTGGCGGTCGGAACCAATCTGGGGTGGCGGTTGGAAACAAGGTCCGGGGTGACGGTCGGAACCAAGGTCCGGGGGGGCAGTCGGAACCAAGGTCCAGGGGGGCGTCATAAACAAGGTCCGTGGTGGCGTTCTGAACCAAGGTCCGGAGTGGCGGTCAGAAACAAGGTCAGGTTTGGCAGTCGGAACCAATATCCGGGGGGTCGGTTGGAACCAAGGTCCAGGGGGGCAGTCGTAACCATGGTTCAGGGTGGCAGTCGGAACCAAGGTCCGGGGAGGCGGTCGGAACCAAGGTCCTGGGTGGCGGTCGGAACCAAGGTCCGGCGTGGCGGTCGGAACCAAGGTCCGGGGTGGCGGTCGGAACCAAGGTCCGGGGTGGCGGTCGGAACCAAGGTCCGGCGTGGCGGTCGGAACCAAGGTCCGAGGTGGCAGTCGGAACCAAGGTCCGGGGGGTCGGTAGGAGCCAAGGTCCGGTGTGGTGTTCTGAAACAAGGTCCGGAGTGGCGGTCGGAAACAAGGTCAGGTGTGGCGTTCGGAACCACGTTTCAGGGTGGCGGTCGGAACCACGTTCCGGGGTGACAGTCAGAATCAAGGTCCGAGGTGGCGGTCGGAGCCAAGGTCCGGCGTGGCGGTCAGAAGCCAAGGTGGCAGTCGGAACCAAGGTCCGGGGTGACAGTCGGAACCAAGGTCCGGGGTGACGCTCGGAACCAAGGTCTGGGGTGCAGGTCGGAACCAAGGTCCGGGGTGGCGGTCGCAACCAAGGTCCGGGGTGGCGGTCGGAACCACGTTCCGGGGTGGCAGTCGGAACCAAGGTCCGATGGGGCGGTCGGAACCAATGTCCGGGGGGGCGGTCGCAACCAAGGTCCCGGGTGGCAGTCGGAACCAAGGTCCGGGGAGGCGGTCGGAACCAAGGTCCGGGGTGGCAGTCGGAACCAAGGTGCGGGGATGCGGTCGGAAACACGGTCCGGGGTGGCAGTCGGAACCAAGGTCCAGGGTGGCAGTCCCAACCAAGATCCGGGGTGGCAGTCGGAACCAAGGTCCGGGGTGGCGTGCGGAACCATGGTCCGGGTGTGCAGTCGGAACCAAGGTCCGGGGTCGCGTTCGGAACCCAGGTCCGGGTTGGCGTTCGGACCCAAAGTCCGGGGTTGTGGTCGGAACCAATCCCTCGGGTGGTGGTCGGAAACAAGGTCCATGGTGGCGGTCAGAACCAATGGTTGTCGGTCGGAACCAAGGTCCGGTTGGGCGGTCGGAACAAAGGTCCGGGTGGGCAGTCGGAACCAAGGTCCGGGGGGCTGGTTGGAGCCATGGTCCGGCGTAGCTGAAGGAACAAAGGTCGGGGGTGGCGGTCGGAACGAAGGTCCGGTGTGGCAGTCGGAACCATGGTCCGGGGAGGCGGCCGGATCCAAGGTCCGGGGTGGCAGTCGGAACCACGTTCCACGGTGGCGGTCGGAACCAAGGTCCGCGGTGGCTGTCGGAGCCAAGGTCCAGGGTGGCGGTCGCAACCAAGTTCCGGGGTGGCGGTCGGAACCAAGGTCCGGGGTGGCAGTCGGAACCAACGTCCGGGGGGCGGTCGGAACGAAGGTCCGGTGTGGCGGTCGGAACAAATGTCAGGGGTGGCGGTCGGAACGACGCTCCGGGGTGACGGTCGGAACCAAGGTCCGGAGTGACAGTCAGAACCATGGCCCGAGGTGGCGGTCGGAGCCAAGGTTCGGCGTGGCGGTCAGAACGCAAGGTGGCAGTCGGAACCAAGGTCCGGGGTGGCGGTCGGAACCAATCCGGGGTGACGGTCGGAACCAAGGTCCGGGGGGGCAGTCGGAACCAAGGTCCGGGGGGGCGTCATAAACAAGGTCCGGGGTGGCGTTCTGAACCAAGGTCCGGAGTGGCGGTCGGAAACAAGGTCAGGTTTGGCAGTCAGAACCAATATCCGGGGGGTCGGTTGGAACCAAGGTCCGGGGGGGCAGTCGTAACCAAGGTTCAGGGTGGCAGTCGGAACCAAGGTCCGGGGAGGCGGTCGGAACCAAGGTCCGGGGTGGCGTTCGGACCCAAGGTCCGGGGTTGTGGTCGGAACCAATGCCTGGGGTGGTGGTCGGAAACAAGGTCCGGGGTGGCGGTCAGAACCAATGGTTGTCGGTCGGAACCAAGGTCCGGTTGGGCGGTCGGAACCAAGGTCCGCGGTGGCAGTCGGAACCAAGGTCCGGGGGGGCGGTTGGAACAAAGGTCCGGGGTGGCTTTCGGAATCATGGTCTGGGGGGCAGTCGGAACAAAGGTCCGGGGTCGCGTTCGGAACCAAGGTCCAGGTTGGCGGTAGGAAACAAGGTCTCCGCTAACGGTTGGAACCGAGGTCCGGCGAGCGGTCGCAACCAAAGTCCGGCGTAGTGGTCGGAACCAAGGTCCGGGGAGCGGTCGCAACCATGGTCCGGGGGGGCGGTCGGAACCAACGTCCGGGGTGTAGGTCGGAACCAAGGTCCGGGGTGGCGTTCGGAATCAAGGTTGGGGGGGCAGTCGGAACCAAGGTCCGGGGAGGCGGTCGGAACCAAGGTCCGGGGTGGCAGTCGGAACCAAGGTCCGGGATGCGGTCGGAACCAAGGTCCGGGGTGGCAGTCGGAACCAAGGTCCAGGGTGGCAGTCCCAACCAAGGTCCGGGGTGGCAGTCGGAACCAAGGTCCGGGGTGGCGTGCGGAACCATGGTCCGGGTGTGCAGTCGGAACCAAGGTCCGGGGTAGCGTTCGGAACCAAGGTCCGGAGTGGCGGTCGGAAACAAGGTCAGGTTTGGCAGTCAGAACCAATATCCGGGGGGTCGGTTGGAACCAAGGTCCGGGGGGGCAGTCGTAACCAAGGTTCAGGGTGGCAGTCGGAACCAAGGTCCGGGGAGGCGGTCGGAACCAAGGTCCGGGGTGGCGTTCGGACCCAAGGTCCGGGGTTGTGGTCGGAACCAATGCCTGGGGTGGTGGTCGGAAACAAGGTCCGGGGTGGCGGTCAGAACCAATGGTTGTCGGTCGGAACCAAGGTCCGGTTGGGCGGTCGGAACCAAGGTCCGCGGTGGCAGTCGGAACCAAGGTCCGGGGGGGCGGTTGGAACAAAGGTCCGGGGTGGCTTTCGGAATCATGGTCTGGGGGGCAGTCGGAACAAAGGTCCGGGGTCGCGTTCGGAACCAAGGTCCAGGTTGGCGGTAGGAAACAAGGTCTCCGCTAACGGTTGGAACCGAGGTCCGGCGAGCGGTCGCAACCAAAGTCCGGCATAGTGGTCGGAACCAAGGTCCGGGGAGCGGTCGCAACCAAGTTCCGGGGGGGCGGTCGGAACCAACGTCCGGGGTGTAGGTCGGAACCAAGGTCCGGGATGGCGTTCGGAATCAAGGTTGGGGGGGCAGTCGGAACCAAGGTCCGGGGAGGCGGTCGGAACCAAGGTCCGGGGTGGCAGTCGGAACCAAGGTCCGGGATGCGGTCGGAACCAAGGTCCGGGGTGGCAGTCGGAACCAAGGTCCAGGGTGGCAGTCCCAACCAAGGTCCGGGGTGGCAGTCGGAACCAAGGTCCGGGGTGGCGTGCGGAACCATGGTCCGGGTGTGCAGTCGGAACCAAGGTCCGGGGTCGCGTTCGGAACCAAGGTCCGGGTTGGCGTTCGGACCCAAGGTCCGGGGTTGTGGTCGGAACCAATCCCTCGGGTGGTGGTCGGAAACAAGGTCCGTGGTGGCGGTCAGAACCAATGGTTGTCGGTCGGAACCAAGGTCCGGTTGGGCGGTCGGAACAAAGGTCCGGTTGGGCAGTAAGATCCAAGGTCCGGGGGGGTGGTTGGAGCCATGGTCCGGCGTGGCTGAAGGAACCAAGGTCGGGGGTGGCGGGCGGAACCAAGGTCCGGTGTGGCAGTCGGAACCATGGTCCGGGGAGGCGGCCGGAACCAAGGTCCGGGGTGGCAGTCGGAACCACGTTCCAGGGTGGCGGTCGGAACCAAGGTCCGCGGTGGCTGTCGGAGCCAAGGTCCGGCGTGGCGGTCAGAAGCCAAGGTGGCAGTCGGAACCAAGGTCCGGGTTGGGGGTCGGAACCAAGGTCCGGGGTGACGGTCGGAACCAAGGTCCAGGGTGGAGGTCGGAACCAAGGTCCGGGGTGGCGGTCGCAACCAAGTTCCGGGGTGACGGTCGGAACCAAGGTCCGGGGTGGCAGTCGGAACCAAGGTCCGGGGGGGGCGGTCGGAACCAAGGTCCGGGGTGGCGGTCAGAAGCCAAGGTGGCAGTCGGAACCAAGGTCCGGGTTGGGGGTCGGATCCAAGGTCCGGGGTGACGGTCGGAACCAAGGTCCGTGGTGGCGGTCGCAACCAAGGTCCGGGGTGGCGGTCGCAACCAAGTTCCGGGGTGGCGGTCGGAACCAAGGTCCGGGGTGGCAGTCGGAACCAAGGTCCGGGGGGGGCGGTCGGAACCAAGGTCCGGGGTGGCGGTCAGAAGCCAAGGTGGCAGTCGGAACCAAGGTCCGGGTTGGGGGTCGGATCCAAGGTCCGGGGTGACGGTCGGAACCAAGGTCCGTGGTGCCGGTCGGAAACAAGGTCCGGGGTGGCGGTCGGAACCAAGTTACGGGGTGGCGGTCGGACCCAATGTCCGGGGCGGCGGTCGGAACTAAGGTCCGTGTTGGCGGTCGAAAAAAAGTTCCGGGGTCATGGGCGGTACCATGGTCCGTGGTGGCGGTCGGAACCAAGGTCCGAGGTGGTGGTCGGAACCAAGGTCCGAGGTGGCGGTCGGAACCAAGGTCCTGGGTGGCGGTCGGAACCAAGGTCCGGCGTGGCGGTCGGAACCAAGGTCCGGGGTGGCGGTCGGAACCAAGGTCCGGGGTGGCGGTCGGAACCAAGGTCCGGCGTGGCGGTCGGAACCAAGGTCCGGGGTGGCAGTCGGAACTAAGGTCCGGGGGGGCGGTTGGAGCCAAGGTCCGGTGTGGCGTTCTGAAACAAGGTCCGGAGTGGCGGTCGGAAACAAGGTCAGGTGTGGCGTTCGGAACCACGTTTCAGGGTGGCGGTCGGAACCACGGTCCGGGGTGACAGTCAGAACCAAGGTCCGAGGTGGCGGTCGGTGCCAAGGTCCGGCGTGGCGGTCAGAAGCCAAGGTGGCAGTCGGAACCAAGGTCCGGGGTGACAGTCGGAACCAAGGTCCGGGGTGACGCACGGAACCAAGGTCTGGGGTGCAGGTCGGAACCAAGGTCCGGGGTGGCGGTCGCAACCAAGGTCCGGGGTGGCGGTCGGAACCACGTTCCGGGGTGGCAGTCGGAACCAAGGTCCGGGGGGGTGGTCGGAACCAATGTCCGGGGGGGCGGTCGCAACCAAGGTCCTGGGTGGCAGTCGGAACCAAGGTCCGGGGAGGCGGTCGGAACCAAGGTCCGGGGTGGCAGTCGGAACCAAGGTCCGGGGATGCGGTCGGAACCAAGGTCCAGGGTGGCAGTCCCAACCAAGGTCCGGGGTGGCGTGCGGAACCATGGTCCGGGTGTGCAGTCGGAACCAAGGTCCGGGGTCGCGTTCGGAACCAAGGTCCGGGTTGGCGTTCGGACCCAAGGTCCGGGGTTGTGGTCGGAACCAATCCCTCGGGTGGTGGTCGGAAACAAGGTCCGTGGTGGCGGTCAGAACCAATGGTTGTCGGTCGGAACCAAGGTCCGGTTGGGCGGTCGGAACAAAGGTCCGGTTGGGCAGTCGGAACCAAGGTCCGGGGGGGTGGTTGGAGCCATGGTCCGGCGTGGCTGAAGAAACCAAGGTCGGGGGTGGCGGTCGGAACCAAGGTCCGGTGTGGCAGTCGGAACCATGGTCCGGGAAGGCGGCCGGAACCAAGGTCCGGGGTGGCAGTCGGAACCACGTTCCAGGGTGGCGGTCGGAACCAAGGTCCGCGGTGGCTGTTGGAGCCAAGGTCCGGCGTGGCGGTCAGAAGCCAAGGTGGCAGCCGGAACCAAGGTCCGGGTTGGGGGTCGGAACCAAGGTCCGGGGTGACGGTCGGAACCAAGGTCCAGGGTGGTGGTCGGAACCAAGGTCCGGGGTGGCGGTCGCAACCAAGTTCCGGGGTGGCGGTTGGAACCAAGGTCCGGGGTGGCAGTCGGAACCAAGGTCCGGGGGGCCGGTCGGAACCAAGGTCCGGTGTGGCGGTCGGAACAAATGTCAGGGGTGGCGGTCGGAACGACGCTCCGGGGTGACGGTCGGAACCAAGGTCCAGAGTGACAGTCAGAACCATGGCCCGAAGTGGCGGTCGGAGCCAAGGTCCGGCGTGGCGGTCAGAACGCAAGGTGGCAGTCGGAACCAAGGTCCGGGGTGGCGGTCGGAACCAATCTGGGGTGGCGGTTGGAAACAAGGTCCGGGGTGACGGTCGGAACCAAGGTCCAGAGTGACAGTCAGAACCATGGCCCGAGGTGGCGGTCGGAGCCAAGGTCCGGCGTGGCGGTCAGAACGCAAGTTGGCAGTCGGAACCAAGGTCCGGGGTGGCGGTCGGAACCAATCTGGGGTGGCGGTTGGAAACAAGGTCCGGGGTGACGGTCGGAACCAAGGTCCGGGGGGGCAGTCGGAACCAAGGTCCAGGGGGGCGTCATAAACAAGGTCCGTGGTGGCGTTCTGAACCAAGGTCCGGAGTGGCGGTCAGAAACAAGGTCAGGTTTGGCAGTCGGAACCAATATCCGGGGGTTCGGTTGGAACCAAGGTCCAGGGGGGCAGTCGTAACCATGGTTCAGGGTGGCAGTCGGAACCAAGGTCCGGGGAGGCGGTCGGAACCAAGGTCCTGGGTGGCGGTCGGAACCAAGGTCCGGCGTGGCGGTCGGAACCAAGGTCCGGGGTGGCGGTCGGAACCAAGGTCCGGGGTGGCGGTCGGAACCAAGGTCCTGCGTGGCGGTCGGAACCAAGGTCCGAGGTGGCAGTCGGAACCAAGGTCCGGGGGGTCGGTTGGAGCCAAGGTCCGGTGTGGTGTTCTGAAACAAGGTCCGGAGTGGCGGTCGGAAACAAGGTCAGGTGTGGCGTTCGGAACCACGTTTCAGGGTGGCGGTCGGAACCACGGTCCGGGGTGACAGTCAGAATCAAGGTCCGAGGTGGCGGTCGGAGCCAAGGTCCGGCGTGGCGGTCAGAAGCCAAGGTGGCAGTCGGAACCAAGGTCCGGGGTGACAGTCGGAACCAAGGTCCGGGGTGACGCTCGGAACCAAGGTCTGGGGTGCAGGTCGGAACCAAGGTCCGGGGTGGCGGTCGCAACCAAGGTCCGGGGTGGCGGTCGGAACCACGTTCCGGGGTGGCAGTCGGAACCAAGGTCCGATGGGGCGGTCGGAACCAATGTCCGGGGGGGCGGTCGCAACCAAGGTCCCGGGTGGCAGTCGGAACCAAGGTCCGGGGAGGCGGTCGGAACCAAGGTCCGGGGTGGCAGTCCCAACCAAGGTCCGGGGTGGCAGTCGGAACCAAGGTCCGGGGTGGCGTGCGGAACCATGGTCCGGGTGTGCAGTCGGAACCAAGGTCCGGGGTCGCGTTCGGAACCCAGGTCCGGGTTGGCGTTCGGACCCAAAGTCCGGGGTTGTGGTCGGAACCAATCCCTCGGGTGGTGGTCGGAAACAAGGTCCATGGTGGCGGTCAGATCCAATGGTTGTCGGTCGGAACCAAGGTCCGGTTGGGCGGTCGGAACAAAGGTCCGGGTGGGCAGTCGGAACCAAGGTCCGGGGGGGTGGTTGGAGCCATGGTCCGGCGTGGCTGAAGGAACAAAGGTCGGGGGTGGCGGTCGGAACGAAGGTCCGGTGTGGCAGTCGGAACCATGGTCCGGGGAGGCGGCCGGATCCAAGGTCCGGGGTGGCAGTCGGAACCACGTTCCACGGTGGCGGTCGGAACCAAGGTCCGCGGTGGCTGTCGGAGCCAAGGTCCAGGGTGGCGGTCGCAACCAAGTTCCGGGGTGGCGGTCGGAACCAAGGTCCGGGGTGGCAGTCGGAACCAACGTCCGGGGGGCGGTCGGAACGAAGGTCCGGTGTGGCGGTCGGAACAAATGTCAGGGGTGGCGGTCGGAACGACGCTCCGGGGTGACGGTCGGAACCAAGGTCCGGAGTGACAGTCAGAACCATGGCCCGAGGTGGCGGTCGGAGCCAAGGTTCGGCGTGGCGGTCAGAACGCAAGTTGGCAGTCGGAACCAAGGTCCGGGGTGGCGGTCGGAACCAATCCGGGGTGACGGTCGGAACCAAGGTCCGGGGGGGCAGTCGGAACCAAGGTCCGGGGGGGCGTCATAAACAAGGTCCGGGGTGGCGTTCTGAACCAAGGTCCGGAGTGGCGGTCGGAAACAAGGTCAGGTTTGGCAGTCAGAACCAATATCCGGGGGGTCGGTTGGAACCAAGGTCCGGGGGGGCAGTCGTAACCAAGGTTCAGGGTGGCAGTCGGAACCAAGGTCCGGGGAGGCGGTCGGAACCAAGGTCCGGGGTGGCGTTCGGACCCAAGGTCCGGGGTTGTGGTCGGAACCAATGCCTGGGGTGGTGGTCGGAAACAAGGTCCGGGGTGGCGGTCAGAACCAATGGTTGTCGGTCGGAACCAAGGTCCGGTTGGGCGGTCGGAACCAAGGTCCGCGGTGGCAGTCGGTACCAAGGTCCGGGGGGACGGTTGGAACAAAGGTCCGGGGTGGCTTTCGGAATCATGGTCTGGGGGGCAGTCGGAACAAAGGTCCGGGGTCGCGTTCGGAACCAAGGTCCAGGTTGGCGGTAGGAAACAAGGTCTCCGCTAACGGTTGGAACCGAGGTCCGGCGAGCGGTCGCAACCAAAGTCCGGCGTAGTGGTCGGAACCAAGGTCCGGGGAGCGGTCGCAACCAAGGTCCGGGGGGGCGGTCGGAACCAACGTCCGGGGTGTAGGTCGGAACCAAGGTCCGGGGTGGCGTTCGGAATCAAGGTTGGGGGGGCAGTCGGAACCAAGGTCCGGGGAGGCGGTCGGAACCAAGGTCCGGGGTGGCAGTCGGAACCAAGGTCCGGGATGCGGTCGGAACCAAGGTCCGGGGTGGCAGTCGGAACCAAGGTCCAGGGTGGCAGTCCCAACCAAGGTCCGGGGTGGCAGTCGGAACCAAGGTCCGGGGTGGCGTGCGGAACCATGGTCCGGGTGTGCAGTCGGAACCAAGGTCCGGGGTCGCGTTCGGAACCAAGGTCCGGGTTGGCGTTCGGACCCAAGGTCCGGGGTTGTGGTCGGAACCAATCCCTCGGGTGGTGGTCGGAAACAAGGTCCGTGGTGGCGGTCAGAACCAATGGTTGTCGGTCGGAACCAAGGTCCGGTTGGGCGGTCGGAACAAAGGTCCGGTTGGGCAGTAAGATCCAAGGTCCGGGGGGGTGGTTGGAGCCATAGTCCGGCGTGGCTGAAGGAACCAAGGTCGGGGGTGGCGGTCGGAACCAAGGTCCGGTGTGGCAGTCGGAACCATGGTCCGGGGAGGCGGCCGGAACCAAGGTCCGGGGTGGCAGTCGGAACCACGTTCCAGGGTGGCGGTCGGAACCAAGGTCCGCGGTGGCTGTCGGAGCCAAGGTCCGGCGTGGCGGTCAGAAGCCAAGGTGGCAGTCGGAACCAAGGTCCGGGTTGGGGGTCGGAACCAAGGTCCGGGGTGACGGTCGGAACCAAGGTCCAGGGTGGAGGTCGGAACCAGGGTCCGGGGTGGCGGTCGCAACCAAGTTCCGGGGTGACGGTCGGAACCAAGGTCCGGGGTGGCAGTCGGAACCAAGGTCCGGGGGGGGCGGTCGGAACCAAGGTCCGGGGTGGCGGTCAGAAGCCAAGGTGGCAGTCGGAACCAAGGTCCGGGTTGGGGGTCGGATCCAAGGTCCGGGGTGACGGTCGGAACCAAGGTCCGTGGTGGCGGTCGCAACCAAGGTCCGGGGTGGCGGTCGCAACCAAGTTCCGGGGTGGCGGTCGGAACCAAGGTCCGGGGTGGCAGTCGGAACCAAGGTCCGGGGGGGGCGGTCGGAACCAAGGTCCGGGGTGGCGGTCAGAAGCCAAGGTGGCAGTCGGAACCAAGGTCCGGGTTGGGGGTCGGATCCAAGGTCCGGGGTGACGGTCGGAACCAAGGTCCGTGGTGCCGGTCGGAAACAAGGTCCGGGGTGGCGGTCGGAACCAAGTTACGGGGTGGCGGTCGGACCCAATGTCCGGGGCGGCGGTCGGAACTAAGGTCCGTGTTGGCGGTCGAAAAAAAGTTCCGGGGTCATGGGCGGTACCATGGTCCGTGGTGGCGGTCGGAACCAAGGTCCGAGGTGGTGGTCGGAACCAAGGTCCGAGGTGGCGGTCGGAACCAAGGTCCTGGGTGGCGGTCGGAACCAAGGTCCGGCGTGGCGGTCGGAACCAAGGTCCGGGGTGGCGGTCGGAACCAAGGTCCGGGGTGGCGGTCGGAACCAAGGTCCGGCGTGGCGGTCGGAACCAAGGTCCGGGGTGGCAGTCGGAACTAAGGTCCGGGGGGGCGGTTGGAGCCAAGGTCCGGTGTGGCGTTCTGAAACAAGGTCCGGAGTGGCGGTCGGAAACAAGGTCAGGTGTGGCGTTCGGAACCACGTTTCAGGGTGGCGGTCGGAACCACGGTCCGGGGTGACAGTCAGAACCAAGGTCCGAGGTGGCGGTCGGTGCCAAGGTCCGGCGTGGCGGTCAGAAGCCAAGGTGGCAGTCGGAACCAAGGTCCGGGGTGACAGTCGGAACCAAGGTCCGGGGTGACGCACGGAACCAAGGTCTGGGGTGCAGGTCGGAACCAAGGTCCGGGGTGGCGGTCGCAACCAAGGTCCGGGGTGGCGGTCGGAACCACGTTCCGGGGTGGCAGTCGGAACCAAGGTCCGGGGGGGTGGTCGGAACCAATGTCCGGGGGGGCGGTCGCAACCAAGGTCCTGGGTGGCAGTCGGAACCAAGGTCCGGGGAGGCGGTCGGAACCAAGGTCCGGGGTGGCAGTCGGAACCAAGGTCCGGGGATGCGGTCGGAACCAAGGTCCAGGGTGGCAGTCCCAACCAAGGTCCGGGGTGGCGTGCGGAACCATGGTCCGGGTGTGCAGTCGGAACCAAGGTCCGGGGTCGCGTTCGGAACCAAGGTCCGGGTTGGCGTTCGGACCCAAGGTCCGGGGTTGTGGTCGGAACCAATCCCTCGGGTGGTGGTCGGAAACAAGGTCCGTGGTGGCGGTCAGAACCAATGGTTGTCGGTCGGAACCAAGGTCCGGTTGGGCGGTCGGAACAAAGGTCCGGTTGGGCAGTCGGAACCAAGGTCCGGGGGGGTGGTTGGAGCCATGGTCCGGCGTGGCTGAAGAAACCAAGGTCGGGGGTGGCGGTCGGAACCAAGGTCCGGTGTGGCAGTCGGAACCATGGTCCGGGAAGGCGGCCGGAACCAAGGTCCGGGGTGGCAGTCGGAACCACGTTCCAGGGTGGCGGTCGGAACCAAGGTCCGCGGTGGCTGTTGGAGCCAAGGTCCGGCGTGGCGGTCAGAAGCCAAGGTGGCAGCCGGAACCAAGGTCCGGGTTGGGGGTCGGAACCAAGGTCCGGGGTGACGGTCGGAACCAAGGTCCAGGGTGGTGGTCGGAACCAAGGTCCGGGGTGGCGGTCGCAACCAAGTTCCGGGGTGGCGGTTGGAACCAAGGTCCGGGGTGGCAGTCGGAACCAAGGTCCGGGGGGCCGGTCGGAACCAAGGTCCGGTGTGGCGGTCGGAACAAATGTCAGGGGTGGCGGTCGGAACGACGCTCCGGGGTGACGGTCGGAACCAAGGTCCAGAGTGACAGTCAGAACCATGGCCCGAAGTGGCGGTCGGAGCCAAGGTCCGGCGTGGCGGTCAGAACGCAAGGTGGCAGTCGGAACCAAGGTCCGGGGTGGCGGTCGGAACCAATCTGGGGTGGCGGTTGGAAACAAGGTCCGGGGTGACGGTCGGAACCAAGGTCCAGAGTGACAGTCAGAACCATGGCCCGAGGTGGCGGTCGGAGCCAAGGTCCGGCGTGGCGGTCAGAACGCAAGGTGGCAGTCGGAACCAAGGTCCGGGGTGGCGGTCGGAACCAATCTGGGGTGGCGGTTGGAAACAAGGTCCGGGGTGACGGTCGGAACCAAGGTCCGGGGGGGCAGTCGGAACCAAGGTCCAGGGGGGCGTCATAAACAAGGTCCGTGGTGGCGTTCTGAACCAAGGTCCGGAGTGGCGGTCAGAAACAAGGTCAGGTTTGGCAGTCGGAACCAATATCCGGGGGTTCGGTTGGAACCAAGGTCCAGGGGGGCAGTCGTAACCATGGTTCAGGGTGGCAGTCGGAACCAAGGTCCGGGGAGGCGGTCGGAACCAAGGTCCTGGGTGGCGGTCGGAACCAAGGTCCGGCGTGGCGGTCGGAACCAAGGTCCGGGGTGGCGGTCGGAACCAAGGTCCGGGGTGGCGGTCGGAACCAAGGTCCTGCGTGGCGGTCGGAACCAAGGTCCGAGGTGGCAGTCGGAACCAAGGTCCGGGGGGTCGGTTGGAGCCAAGGTCCGGTGTGGTGTTCTGAAACAAGGTCCGGAGTGGCGGTCGGAAACAAGGTCAGGTGTGGCGTTCGGAACCACGTTTCAGGGTGGCGGTCGGAACCACGGTCCGGGGTGACAGTCAGAATCAAGGTCCGAGGTGGCGGTCGGAGCCAAGGTCCGGCGTGGCGGTCAGAAGCCAAGGTGGCAGTCGGAACCAAGGTCCGGGGTGACAGTCGGAACCAAGGTCCGGGGTGACGCTCGGAACCAAGGTCTGGGGTGCAGGTCGGAACCAAGGTCCGGGGTGGCGGTCGCAACCAAGGTCCGGGGTGGCGGTCGGAACCACGTTCCGGGGTGGCAGTCGGAACCAAGGTCCGATGGGGCGGTCGGAACCAATGTCCGGGGGGGCGGTCGCAACCAAGGTCCCGGGTGGCAGTCGGAACCAAGGTCCGGGGAGGCGGTCGGAACCAAGGTCCGGGGTGGCAGTCCCAACCAAGGTCCGGGGTGGCAGTCGGAACCAAGGTCCGGGGTGGCGTGCGGAACCATGGTCCGGGTGTGCAGTCGGAACCAAGGTCCGGGGTCGCGTTCGGAACCCAGGTCCGGGTTGGCGTTCGGACCCAAAGTCCGGGGTTGTGGTCGGAACCAATCCCTCGGGTGGTGGTCGGAAACAAGGTCCATGGTGGCGGTCAGATCCAATGGTTGTCGGTCGGAACCAAGGTCCGGTTGGGCGGTCGGAACAAAGGTCCGGGTGGGCAGTCGGAACCAAGGTCCGGGGGGGTGGTTGGAGCCATGGTCCGGCGTGGCTGAAGGAACAAAGGTCGGGGGTGGCGGTCGGAACGAAGGTCCGGTGTGGCAGTCGGAACCATGGTCCGGGGAGGCGGCCGGATCCAAGGTCCGGGGTGGCAGTCGGAACCACGTTCCACGGTGGCGGTCGGAACCAAGGTCCGCGGTGGCTGTCGGAGCCAAGGTCCAGGGTGGCGGTCGCAACCAAGTTCCGGGGTGGCGGTCGGAACCAAGGTCCGGGGTGGCAGTCGGAACCAACGTCCGGGGGGCGGTCGGAACGAAGGTCCGGTGTGGCGGTCGGAACAAATGTCAGGGGTGGCGGTCGGAACGACCCTCCGGGGTGACGGTCGGAACCAAGGTCCGGAGTGACAGTCAGAACCATGGCCCGAGGTGGCGGTCGGAGCCAAGGTTCGGCGTGGCGGTCAGAACGCAAGTTGGCAGTCGGAACCAAGGTCCGGGGTGGCGGTCGGAACCAATCCGGGGTGACGGTCGGAACCAAGGTCCGGGGGGGCAGTCGGAACCAAGGTCCGGGGGGGCGTCATAAACAAGGTCCGGGGTGGCGTTCTGAACCAAGGTCCGGAGTGGCGGTCGGAAACAAGGTCAGGTTTGGCAGTCAGAACCAATATCCGGGGGGTCGGTTGGAACCAAGGTCCGGGGGGGCAGTCGTAACCAAGGTTCAGGGTGGCAGTCGGAACCAAGGTCCGGGGAGGCGGTCGGAACCAAGGTCCGGGGTGGCGTTCGGACCCAAGGTCCGGGGTTGTGGTCGGAACCAATGCCTGGGGTGGTGGTCGGAAACAAGGTCCGGGGTGGCGGTCAGAACCAATGGTTGTCGGTCGGAACCAAGGTCCGGTTGGGCGGTCGGAACCAAGGTCCGCGGTGGCAGTCGGTACCAAGGTCCGGGGGGACGGTTGGAACAAAGGTCCGGGGTGGCTTTCGGAATCATGGTCTGGGGGGCAGTCGGAACAAAGGTCCGGGGTCGCGTTCGGAACCAAGGTCCAGGTTGGCGGTAGGAAACAAGGTCTCCGCTAACGGTTGGAACCGAGGTCCGGCGAGCGGTCGCAACCAAAGTCCGGCGTAGTGGTCGGAACCAAGGTCCGGGGAGCGGTCGCAACCAAGGTCCGGGGGGGCGGTCGGAACCAACGTCCGGGGTGTAGGTCGGAACCAAGGTCCGGGGTGGCGTTCGGAATCAAGGTTGGGGGGGCAGTCGGAACCAAGGTCCGGGGAGGCGGTCGGAACCAAGGTCCGGGGTGGCAGTCGGAACCAAGGTCCGGGATGCGGTCGGAACCAAGGTCCGGGGTGGCAGTCGGAACCAAGGTCCAGGGTGGCAGTCCCAACCAAGGTCCGGGGTGGCAGTCGGAACCAAGGTCCGGGGTGGCGTGCGGAACCATGGTCCGGGTGTGCAGTCGGAACCAAGGTCCGGGGTCGCGTTCGGAACCAAGGTCCGGGTTGGCGTTCGGACCCAAGGTCCGGGGTTGTGGTCGGAACCAATCCCTCGGGTGGTGGTCGGAAACAAGGTCCGTGGTGGCGGTCAGAACCAATGGTTGTCGGTCGGAACCAAGGTCCGGTTGGGCGGTCGGAACAAAGGTCCGGTTGGGCAGTCGGAACCAAGGTCCGGGGGGGTGGTTGGAGCCATGGTCCGGCGTGGCTGAAGGAACCAAGGTCGGGGGTGGCGGTCGGAACCAAGGTCCGGTGTGGCAGTCGGAACCATGGTCCGGGGAGGCGGCCGGAACCAAGGTCTGGGGTGGCAGTCGGAACCACGTTCCAGGGTGGCGGTCGGAACCAAGGTCCGCGGTGGCTGTCGGAGCCAAGGTCCGGCGTGGCGGTCAGAAGCCAAGGTGGCAGTCGGAACCAAGGTCCGGGTTGGGGGTCGGAACCAAGGTCCGGGATGACGGTCGGAACCAAGGTCCAGGGGGGCAGTCGTAACCATGGTTCAGGGTGGCAGTCGGATCCAAGGTCCGGGGAGGCGGTCGGAACCAAGGTCCTGGGTGGCGGTCGGAACCAAGGTCCGGCGTGGCGGTCGGAACCAAGGTCCGGGGTGGCGGTCGGAACCAAGGTCCGGGGTGGCGGTCGGAACCAAAGTCCGGCGTGGCGGTCGGAACCAAGGTCCGGGGTGGCAGTCGGAACCAAGGTCCGGGGGGGCGGTTGGAGCCAAGGTCCGGTGTGGTGTTCTGAAACAAGGTCCGGAGTGGCGGTCGGAAACAAGGTCAGGTGTGGCGTTCGGAACCACGTTTCAGGGTGGCGGTCGGAACCACGGTCCGGGGTGACAGTCAGAACCAAGGTCCGAGGTGGCGGTCGGAGCCAAGGTCCGGCGTGGCGGTCAGAAGCCAAGGTGGCAGTCGGAACCAAGATCCGGGGTGGAGGTCGGAACCAAGGTCCCGGGTGGCGGTCGCAACCAAGGTCCGGGGTGGCGGTCGGAACCACGTTCCGGGGTGGCAGTCGGAACCAAGGTCCGGGGTGGAGGTCGGAACCAAGGTCCGGGTTGGCGGTCGCAACCAAGGTCCAGGGTGGCGGTCGGAACCACGTTCCGGGGTGGCAGTCGGAACCAAGGTCCGGGGGGGCGGTCGGAACCAATGTCCGGGGGGGCGGTCGCAACCAAGGTCCAGGGTGGCAGTCGGAACCAAGGTCCGGGGAGGCGGTCGGAACCAAGGTCCGGGGTGGCAGTCGGAACCAAGGTCCGGGGATGCGGTCGGAACCATGGTCCGAGGTGGCAGTCGGAACCAAGGTCCAGGGTGGCAGTCCCAACCAAGGTCCGGGGTGGCAGTCGGAACCAAAGTCCGGGGTGGCGTGCGGAACCATTGTCCGGGTGTGCAGTCGGAACCAAGGTCCGGGGTCGCGTTCGGAACCAAGGTCCGGGTTGGCGTTCGGACCCAAGGTCCGGGGTTGTGGTCGGAACCAATCCCTCGGGTGGTGGTCGGAAACAAGGTCCGTGGTGGCGGTCAGAACCAATGGTTGTCGGTCGGAACCAAGGTCCGGTTGGGCGGTCGGAACAAAGGTCCGGTTGGGCAGTCAGATCCAAGGTCCGGGGGGGTGGTTGGAGCCATGGTCCGGCGTGGCTGAAGGAACCAAGGTCGGGGGTGGCGGTCGGAACCAATGTCCGGTATGGAAGTCGGAACCATGGTCCGGGGAGGCGGCCGGAACCAAGGTCCGGGGTGGCAGTCGGAACCACGTTCCAGGGTGGCGGTCGGAACCAAGGTCCGCGGTGGCTGTCGGAGCCAAGGTCCGGCGTGGCGGTCAGAAGCCAAGGTGGCAGTCGGAACCAAGGTCCTGGTTGGGGGTCGGAACCAAGGTCCGGGGTGACGGTCGGAACCAAGGTCCAGGGTGGAGGTCGGAATCAAGGTCCGGGGTGGCGGTCATAAGCCAAGGTGGCAGTCGGAACCAAGGTCCGGGTTGGGGGTCGGAACCCAGGTCCGGGGTGACGGTCGGAACCAAGGTCCGTGGTGGCGGTCGGAAACAAGGTCCGGGGTGGCGGTCGGAACCAAGTTACGGGGTGGCGGTTGGACCCAATGTCCGGGGTGGCGGTCGGAACTAAGGTCCGGGTTGGCGGTCGAAGAAAAGTTCCGGGGTCATGTGCGGTACCATGGTCCATGGTGGCGGTCGGAACCAACGTCCGAGGTGGTGGTCGGAACCAAGGTCCGAGGTGGCGGTCGCAACCAAGGTCCTGGGTGGCGGTCGGAACCAAGGTCCGGCGTGGCGGTCGGAACCGAGGTCCGGGGTGGCGGTCGGAACCAAGGTCCGGGGTGGCGGTCGGAACCAAGGTCCGGCGTGGCGGTCGGAACCAAGGTCCAGGGTGGCAGTCGGAACCAAGGTCCGGGGGGGCGGTTGGAGCCAAGGTCCGGTGTGGCGTTCTGAAACAAGGTCCGGAGTGGCGGTCGGAAACAAGGTCAGGTGTGGCGTTCGGAACCACGTTTCAGGGTGGCGGTCGGAACCACGGTCCGGGGTGACAGTCAGAACCAAGGTCCGAGGTGGCGGTCGGAGCCAAGGTCCGGCGTGGCGTTCAGACGCCAAGGTGGCAGTCGGAACCAAGGTCCGGGGTGACAGTCGGAACCAAGGTCCGGGGTGGCGGTCGGAACCACGTTCCGGGGTGGCAGTCGGAACCAAGGTCCGGGGGGGCGGTCGGAACCAATGTCCGGGGGGGCGGTCGCAACCAAGGTCCCGGGTGGCAGTCGGAACCAAGGTCCGGGCAGGCGGTCGGAACCAAGGTCCGGGGTGGCAGTCGGAACCAAGGTCCGGGGTGGCAGTCGGAACCAAGGTCCAGGGTGGCAGTCCCAACCAAGGTCCGGGGTGGCAGTCGGAACCAAGGTCCGGGGTGGCGTGCGGAACCATGGTCCGGGTGTGCAGTCGGAACCAAGGTCCGGGGTCGCGTTCTGAAACAAGGTCAGGTGTGGCGTTCGGAACCACGTTTCAGGGTGGCGGTCGGAACCACGATCCGGGGTGACAGTCAGAACCAAGGTCCGAGGTGGCGGTCGGAGCCAAGGTCCGGCATGGCGTTCAGAAGCCAAGGTGGCAGTCGGAACCAAGGTCCGGGGTGACAGTCGGAACCAAGGTCCGGGGTGACGCACGGAACCAAGGTCCGGGGTGGAGGTCGGAACCAAGGTCCCGGGTGGCGGTCGCAACCAAGGTCCGGGGTGGCGGTCGGAACCACGTTCCGGGGTGGCAGTCGGAACCAAGGTCCGGGGTGGAGGTCGGAACCAAGGTCCGGGGTGGCGGTCGCAACCAAGGTCCGGGGTGGCGGTCGGAACCACGTTCCGGGGTGGCAGTCGGAACCAAGGTCCGGGGGGGCGGTCGGAACCAATGTCCGGGGGGGCGGTCGCAACCAAGGTCCAGGGTGGCAGTCGGAACCAAGGTCCGGGGAGGCGGTCGGAACCAAGGTCCGGGGTGGCAGTCGGAACCAAGGTCCGGGGATGCGGTCGGAACCATGGTCCGGGGTGGCAGTTGGAACCAAGGTCCAGGGTGGCAGTCCCAACCAAGGTCCGGGGTGGCAGTCGGAACCAAAGTCCGGGGTGGCGTGCGGAACCATTGTCCGGGTGTGCAGTCGGAACCAAGGTCCGGGGTCGCGTTCGGAACCAAGGTCCGGGTTGGCGTTCGGACCCAAGGTCCGGGGTTGTGGTCGGAACCAATCCCTCGGCTGGTGGTCGGAAACAAGGTCCGTGGTGGCGGTCAGAACCAATGGTTGTCGGTCGGAACCAAGGTCCGGTTGGGCGGTCGGAACAAAGGTCCGGTTGGGCAGTCAGATCCAAGGTCCGGGGGGGTGGTTGGAGCCATGGTCCGGCGTGGCTGAAGGAACCAAGGTCGGGGGTGGCGGTCGGAACCAATGTCCGGTATGGAAGTCGGAACCATGGTCCGGGGAGGCGGCCGGAACCAAGGTCCGGGGTGGCAGTCGGAACCACGTTCCAGGGTGGCGGTCGGAACCAAGGTCCGCGGTGGCTGTCGGAGCCAAGGTCCGGCGTGGCGGTCAGAAGCCAAGGTGGCAGTCGGAACCAAGGTCCTGGTTGGGGGTCGGAACCAAGGTCCGGGGTGACGGTCGGAACCAAGGTCCAGGGTGGAGGTCGGAATCAAGGTCCGGGGTGGCGGTCATAAGCCAAGGTGGCAGTCGGAACCAAGGTCCGGGTTGGGGGTCGGAACCAAGGTCCGGGGTGACGGTCGGAACCAAGGTCCGTGGTGGCGGTCGGAAACAAGGTCCGGGGTGGCGGTCGGAACCAAGTTACGGGGTGGCGGTTGGACCCAATGTCCGGGGTGGCGGTCGGAACTAAGGTCCGGGTTGGCGGTCGAAGAAAAGTTCCGGGGTCATGTGCGGTACCATGGTCCATGGTGGCGGTCGGAACCAACGTCCGAGGTGGTGGTCGGAACCAAGGTCCGAGGTGGCGGTCGGAACCAAGGTCCTGGGTGGCGGTCGGAACCAAGGTCCGGCGTGGCGGTCGGAACCGAGGTCCGGGGTGGCGGTCGGAACCAAGGTCCGGGGTGGCGGTCGGAAGCAAGGTCCGGCGTGGCGGTCGGAACCAAGGTCCGGGGTGGCAGTCGGAACCAAGGTCCGGGGGGGCGGTTGGAGCCAAGGTCCGGTGTGGCGTTCTGAAACAAGGTCCGGAGTGGCGGTCGGAAACAAGGTCAGGTGTGGCGTTCGGAACCACGTTTCAGGGTGGCGGTCGGAACCACGGTCCGGGGTGACAGTCAGAACCAAGGTCCGAGGTGGCGGTCGGAGCCAAGGTCCGGCGTGGCGTTCAGACGCCAAGGTGGCAGTCGGAACCAAGGTCCGGGGTGACAGTCGGAACCAAGGTCCGGGGTGGCGGTCGGAACCACGTTCCGGGGTGGCAGTCGGAACCAAGGTCCGGGGGGGCGGTCGGAACCAATGTCCGGGGGGGCGGTCGCAACCAAGGTCCCGGGTGGCAGTCGGAACCAAGGTCCGGGGAGGCGGTCGGAACCAAGGTCCGGGGTGGCAGTCGGAACCAAGGTCCGGGGTGGCAGTCGGAACCAAGGTCCAGGGTGGCAGTCCCAACCAAGGTCCGGGGTGGCAGTCGGAACCAAGGTCCGGGGTGGCGTGCGGAACCATGGTCCGGGTGTGCAGTCGGAACCAAGGTCCGGGGTCGCGTTCTGAAACAAGGTCAGGTGTGGCGTTCGGAAACACGTTTCAGGGTGGCGGTCGGAACCACGATCCGGGGTGACAGTCAGAACCAAGGTCCGAGGTGGCGGTCGGAGCCAAGGTCCGGCATGGCGTTCAGAAGCCAAGGTGGCAGTCGGAACCAAGGTCCGGGGTGACAGTCGGAACCAAGGTCCGGGGTGACGCACGGAACCAAGGTCCGGGGTGGAGGTCGGAACCAAGGTCCGGGGTGGCGGTCGCAACCAAGGTCCGGGGTGGCGGTCGGAACCACGTTCCGGGGTGGCAGTCGGAACCAAGGTCCGGGGGGGCGGTCGGAACCAATGTCCGGGGGGTCGGTCGCAACCAAGGTCCCGGGTGGCAGTCGGAACCAAGGTCCGGGGAGGCGGTCGGAACAAAGGTCCGGGGTGGCAGTCGGAACGAAGGTCCGGGGACGCGGTCGGAACCAAGGTCCGGGGTGGCAGTCGGAACCAAGGTCCAGGGTGGCAGTCCCAACCAAGGTCCGGGGTGGCAGTCGGAACCAAGGTCCGGGGTGGCGTGCGGAACCATGGTCCGGGTGTGCAGTCGGAACCAAGGTCCGGGGTCGCCTTCGGAACCAAGGTCCGGGTTGGCGTTCGGACCCAAGGTCCGGGGTTGTGGTCGGAACCAATCCCTCGGGTGGTGGTCGGAAACAAGGTCCGTGGTGGCGGTCAGAACCAATGGTTGTCGGTCGGAACCAAGGTCCGGTTGGGCGGTCGGAACAAAGGTCCGGTTGGGCAGTCGGAACCAAGGTCCGGGGGGGTGGTTGGAGCCATGGTCCGGCGTGGCTGAAGGAACCAAGGTCGGGGGTGGCGGTCGGAACCAAGGTCCGGTGTGGCAGTCGGAACCATGGTCCGGGGAGGCGGCCGGAACCAAGGTCCGGGGTGGCAGTCGGAACCACGTTCCAGGGTGGCGGTCGGAACCAAGGTCCGCGGTGGCTGTCGGAGCCAAGGTCCGGCGTGGCGGTCAGAAGCCAAGGTGGCAGTCGGAACCAAGGTCCGGGTTGGGGGTCGGAACCAAGGTCCGGGGTGACGGTCGGAACCAAGGTCCAGGGGGGCAGTCGTAACCATGGTTCAGGGTGGCAGTCGGATCCAAGGTCCGGGGAGGCGGTCGGAACCAAGGTCCTGGGTGGCGGTCGGAACCAAGGTCCGGCGTGGCGGTCGGAACCAAGGTCCGGGGTGGCGGT
Organism: Mustelus asterias; assembly: GCF_964213995.1. Taxonomy (NCBI): domain Eukaryota; kingdom Metazoa; phylum Chordata; class Chondrichthyes; order Carcharhiniformes; family Triakidae; genus Mustelus; species Mustelus asterias. The sequence goes on along the minus strand of NC_135822.1, from coordinate 45,938,245 downwards.
CGGAACCAAGGTCCGGGGTGGCGGTCGGAACCAAAGTCCGGCGTGGCGGTCGGAACCAAGGTCCGGGGTGGCAGTCGGAACCAAGGTCCGGGGGGGCGGTTGGAGCCAAGGTCCGGTGTGGTGTTCTGAAACAAGGACCGGAGTGGCAGTCGGAAACAAGGTCAGGTGTGGCGTTCGGAACCACGTTTCAGGGTGGCGGTCGGAACCACGGTCCGGGGTGACAGTCAGAACCAAGGTCCGAGGTGGCGGTCGGAGCCAAGGTCCGGCGTGGCGGTCAGAAGCCAAGGTGGCAGTCGGAACCAAGGTCCGGGGTGGAGGTCGGAACCAAGGTCCCGGGTGGCGGTCGCAACCAAGGTCCGGGGTGGCGGTCGGAACCACGTTCCGGGGTGGCAGTCGGAACCAAGGTCCGGGGTGGAGGTCGGAACCAAGGTCCGGGGTGGCGGTCGCAACCAAGGTCCGGGGTGGCGGTCGGAACCACGTTCCGGGGTGGCAGTCGGAACCAAGGTCCGGGGGGGCGGTCGGAACCAATGTCCGGGAGGGCGGTCGCAACCAAGGTCCAGGGTGGCAGTCGGAACCAAGGTCCGGGGAGGCGGTCGGAACCAAGGTCCGGGGTGGCAGTCGGAACCAAGGTCCGGGGATGCGGTCGGAACCATGGTCCGAGGTGGCAGTCGGAACCAAGGTCCAGGGTGGCAGTCCCAACCAAGGTCCGGGGTGGCAGTCGGAACCAAAGTCCGGGGTGGCGTGCGGAACCATTGTCCGGGTGTGCAGTCGGAACCAAGGTCCGGGGTCGCGTTCGGAACCAAGGTCCGGGTTGGCGTTCGGACCCAAGGTCCGGGGTTGTGGTCGGAACCAATCCCTCGGGTGGTGGTCGGAAACAAGGTCCGTGGTGGCGGTCAGAACCAATGGTTGTCGGTCGGAACCAAGGTCCGGTTGGGCGGTCGGAACAAAGGTCCGGTTGGGCAGTCAGATCCAAGGTCCGGGGGGGTGGTTGGAGCCATGGTCCGGCGTGGCTGAAGGAACCAAGGTCGGGGGTGGCGGTCGGAACCAATGTCCGGTATGGAAGTCGGAACCATGGTCCGGGGAGGCGGCCGGAACCAAGGTCCGGGGTGGCAGTCGGAACCACGTTCCAGGGTGGCGGTCGGAACCAAGGTCCGCGGTGGCTGTCGGAGCCAAGGTCCGGCGTGGCGGTCAGAAGCCAAGGTGGCAGTCGGAACCAAGGTCCTGGTTGGGGGTCGGAACCAAGGTCCGGGGTGACGGTCGGAACCAAGGTCCAGGGTGGAGGTCGGAATCAAGGTCCGGGGTGGCGGTCATAAGCCAAGGTGGCAGTCGGAACCAAGGTCCGGGTTGGGGGTCGGAACCAAGGTCCGGGGTGACGGTCGGAACCAAGGTCCGTGGTGGCGGTCGGAAACAAGGTCCGGGGTGGCGGTCGGAACCAAGTTACGGGGTGGCGGTTGGACCCAATGTCCGGGGTGGCGGTCGGAACTAAGGTCCGGGTTGGCGGTCGAAGAAAAGTTCCGGGGTCATGTGCGGTACCATGGTCCATGGTGGCGGTCGGAACCAACGTCCGAGGTGGTGGTCGGAACCAAGGTCCGAGGTGGCGGTCGGAACCAAGGTCCTGGGTGGCGGTCGGAACCAAGGTCCGGCGTGGCGGTCGGAACCGAGGTCCGGGGTGGCGGTCGGAACCAAGGTCCGGGGTGGCGGTCGGAACCAAGGTCCGGCGTGGCGGTCGGAACCAAGGTCCGGGGTGGCAGTCGGAACCAAGGTCCGGGGGGGCGGTTGGAGCCAAGGTCCGGTGTGGCGTTCTGAAACAAGGTCCGGAGTGGCGGTCGGAAACAAGGTCAGGTGTGGCGTTCGGAACCACGTTTCAGGGTGGCGGTCGGAACCACGGTCCGGGGTGACAGTCAGAACCAAGGTCCGAGGTGGCGGTCGGAGCCAAGGTCCGGCGTGGCGTTCAGACGCCAAGGTGGCAGTCGGAACCAAGGTCCGGGGTGACAGTCGGAACCAAGGTCCGGGGTGGCGGTCGGAACCACGTTCCGGGGTGGCAGTCGGAACCAAGGTCCGGGGGGGCGGTCGGAACCAATGTCCGGGGGGGCGGTCGCAACCAAGGTCCCGGGTGGCAGTCGGAACCAAGGTCCGGGGAGGCGGTCGGAACCAAGGTCCGGGGTGGCAGTCGGAACCAAGGTCCGGGGTGGCAGTCGGAACCAAGGTCCAGGGTGGCAGTCCCAACCAAGGTCCGGGGTGGCAGTCGGAACCAAGGTCCGGGGTGGCGTGCGGAACCATGGTCCGGGTGTGCAGTCGGAACCAAGGTCCGGGGTCGCGTTCTGAAACAAGGTCAGGTGTGGCGTTCGGAACCACGTTTCAGGGTGGCGGTCGGAACCACGATCCGGGGTGACAGTCAGAACCAAGGTCCGAGGTGGCGGTCGGAGCCAAGGTCCGGCATGGCGTTCAGAAGCCAAGGTGGCAGTCGGAACCAAGGTCCGGGGTGACAGTCGGAACCAAGGTCCGGGGTGACGCACGGAACCAAGGTCCGGGGTGGAGGTCGGAACCAAGGTCCGGGGTGGCGGTCGCAACCAAGGTCCGGGGTGGCGGTCGGAACCACGTTCCGGGGTGGCAGTCGGAACCAAGGTCCGGGGGGGCGGTCGGAAACAATGTCCGGGGGGTCGGTCGCAACCAAGGTCCCGGGTGGCAGTCGGAACCAAGGTCCGGGGAGGCGGTCGGAACCAAGGTCCGGGGTGGCAGTCGGAACGAAGGTCCGGGGATGCGGTCGGAACCAAGGTCCGGGGTGGCAGTCGGAACCAAGGTCCAGGGTGGCAGTCCCAACCAAGGTCCGGGGTGGCAGTCGGAACCAAGGTCCGGGGTGGCGTGCGGAACCATGGTCCGGGTGTGCAGTCGGAACCAAGGTCCGGGGTCGCCTTCGGAACCAAGGTCCGGGTTGGCGTTCGGACCCAAGGTCCGGGGTTGTGGTCGGAACCAATCCCTCGGGTGGTGGTCGGAAACAAGGTCCGTGGTGGCGGTCAGAACCAATGGTTGTCGGTCGGAACCAAGGTCCGGTTGGGCGGTCGGAACAAAGGTCCGGTTGGGCAGTCGGAACCAAGGTCCGGGGGTGTGGTTGGAGCCATGGTCCGGCGTGGCTGAAGGAACCAAGGTCGGGGGTGGCGGTCGGAACCAAGGTCCGGTGTGGCAGTCGGAACCATGGTCCGGGGAGGCGGCCGGAACCAAGGTCCGGGGTGGCAGTCGGAACCACGTTCCAGGGTGGCGGTCGGAACCAAGGTCCGCGGTGGCTGTCGGAGCCAAGGTCCGGCGTGGCGGTCAGAAGCCAAGGTGGCAGTCGGAACCAAGGTCCGGGTTGGGGGTCGGAACCAAGGTCCGGGGTGACGGTCGGAACCAAGGTCCAGGGGGGCAGTCGTAACCATGGTTCAGGGTGGCAGTCGGATCCAAGGTCCGGGGAGGCGGTCGGAACCAAGGTCCTGGGTGGCGGTCGGAACCAAGGTCCGGCGTGGCGGTCGGAACCAAGGTCCAGGGGGGCAGTCGTAACCATGGTTCAGGGTGGCAGTCGGATCCAAGGTCCGGGGAGGCGTTCGGAACCAAGGTCCGGGTTGGCGTTCGGACCCAAGGTCCGGGGTTGTGGTCGGAACCAATCCCTCGGGTGGTGGTCGGAAACAAGGTCCGTGGTGGCGGTCAGAACCAATGGTTGTCGGTCGGAACCAAGGTCCGGTTGGGCGGTCGGAACAAAGGTCCGGTTGGGCAGTCAGATCCAAGGTCCGGGGGGGTGGTTGGAGCCATGGTCCGGCGTGGCTGAAGGAACCAAGGTCGGGGGTGGCGGTCGGAACCAATGTCCGGTATGGAAGTCGGAACCATGGTCCGGGGAGGCGGCCGGAACCAAGGTCCGGGGTGGCAGTCGGAACCACGTTCCAGGGTGGCGGTCGGAACCAAGGTCCGCGGTGGCTGTCGGAGCCAAGGTCCGGCGTGGCGGTCAGAAGCCAAGGTGGCAGTCGGAACCAAGGTCCTGGTTGGGGGTCGGAACCAAGGTCCGGGGTGACGGTCGGAACCAAGGTCCAGGGTGGAGGTCGGAATCAAGGTCCGGGGTGGCGGTCATAAGCCAAGGTGGCAGTCGGAACCAAGGTCCGGGTTGGGGGTCGGAACCAAGGTCCGGGGTGACGGTCGGAACCAAGGTCCGTGGTGGCGGTCGGAAACAAGGTCCGGGGTGGCGGTCGGAACCAAGTTACGGGGTGGCGGTTGGACCCAATGTCCGGGGTGGCGGTCGGAACTAAGGTCCGGGTTGGCGGTCGAAGAAAAGTTCCGGGGTCATGTGCGGTTCCATGGTCCATGGTGGTGGTCGGAACCAAGGTCCGAGGTGGCGGTCGGAACCAAGGTCCTGGGTGGCGGTCGGAACCAAGGTCCGGCGTGGCGGTCGGAACCGAGGTCCGGGGTGGCGGTCGGAACCAAGGTCCGGGGTGGCGGTCGGAACCAAGGTCCGGCGTGGCGGTCGGAACCAAGGTCCGGGGTGGCAGTCGGCACCAAGGTCCGGGGGGGCGGTTGGAGCCAAGGTCCGGTGTGGCGTTCTGAAACAAGGTCCGGAGTGGCGGTCGGAAACAAGGTCAGGTGTGGCGTTCGGAACCACGTTTCAGGGTGGCGGTCGGAACCACGGTCCGGGGTGACAGTCAGAACCAAGGTCCGAGGTGGCGGTCGGAGCCAAGGTCCGGGGGGGGCGGTTGGAGCCAAGGTCCGGTGTGGCGTTCTGAAACAAGGTCCGGAGTGGCGGTCGGAAACAAGGTCAGGTGTGGCGTTCGGAACCACGTTTCAGGGTGGCGGTCGGAACCACGGTCCGGGGTGACAGTCAGAACCAAGGTCCGAGGTGGCGGTCGGAGCCAAGGTCCGGCGTGGCATTCAGACGCCAAGGTGGCAGTCGGAACCAAGGTCCGGGGTGACAGTCGGAACCAAGGTCCGGGGTGGCGGTCGGAACCACGTTCCGGGGTGGCAGTCGGAACCAAGGTCCGGGGGGGCGGTCGGAACCAATGTCCGGGGGGGCGGTCGCAACCAAGGTCCCGGGTGGCAGTCGGAACCAAGGTCCGGGGAGGCGGTCGGAACCAAGGTCCGGGGTGGCAGTCGGAACCAAGGTCCGGGGTGGCAGTCGGAACCAAGGTCCAGGGTGGCAGTCCCAACCAAGGTCCGGGGTGGCAGTCGGAACCAAGGTCCGGGGTGGCGTGCGGAACCATGGTCCGGGTGTGCAGTCGGAACCAAGGTCCGGGGTCGCGTTCTGAAACAAGGTCAGGTGTGGCGTTCGGAACCACGTTTCAGGGTGGCGGTCGGAACCACGATCCGGGGTGACAGTCAGAACCAAGGTCCGAGGTGGCGGTCGGAGCCAAGGTCCGGCATGGCGTTCAGAAGCCAAGGTGGCAGTCGGAACCAAGGTCCGGGGTGACAGTCGGAACCAAGGTCCGGGGTGACGCACGGAACCAAGGTCCGGGGTGGAGGTCGGAACCAAGGTCCGGGGTGGCGGTCGCAACCAAGGTCCGGGGTGGCGGTCGGAACCACGTTCCGGGGTGGCAGTCGGAACCAAGGTCCGGGGGGGCGGTCGGAACCAATGTCCGGGGGGTCGGTCGCAACCAAGGTCCCGGGTGGCAGTCGGAACTAAGGTCCGGGGAGGCGGTCGGAACCAAGGTCCGGGGTGGCAGTCGGAACGAAGGTCCGGGGATGCGGTCGGAACCAAGGTCCGGGGTGGCAGTCGGAACCAAGGTCCAGGGTGGCAGTCCCAACCAAGGTCCGGGGTGGCAGTCGGAACCAAGGTCCGGGGTGGCGTGCGGAACCATGGTCCGGGTGTGCTGTCGGAACCAAGGTCCGGGGTCACCTTCGGAACCAAGGTCCGGGTTGGCGTTCGGACCCAAGGTCCGGGGTTGTGGTCGGAACCAATCCCTCGGGTGGTGGTCGGAAACAAGGTCCGTGGTGGCGGTCAGAACCAATGGTTGTCGGTCGGAACCAAGGTCCGGTTGGGCGGTCGGAACAAAGGTCCGGTTGGGCAGTCGGAACCAAGGTCCGGGGGGGTGGTTGGAGCCATGGTCCGGCGTGGCTGAAGGAACCAAGGTCGGGGGTGGCGGTCGGAACCAAGGTCCGGTGTGGCAGTCGGAACCATGGTCCGGGGAGGCGGCCGGAACCAAGGTCCGGGGTGGCAGTCGGAACCACGTTCCAGGGTGGCGGTCGGAACCAAGGTCCGCGGTGGCTGTCGGAGCCAAGGTCCGGCGTGGCGGTCAGAAGCCAAGGTGGCAGTCGGAACCAAGGTCCGGGTTGGGGGTCGGAACCAAGGTCCGGGGTGACGGTCGGAACCAAGGTCCAGGGGGGCAGTCGTAACCATGGTTCAGGGTGGCAGTCGGATCCAAGGTCCGGGGAGGCGGTCGGAACCAAGGTCCTGGGTGGCGGTCGGAACCAAGGTCCGGCGTGGCGGTCGGAACCAAGGTCCGGGGTGGCGGTCGGAACCAAGGTCCGGGGTGGCGGTCGGAACCAAGGTCCGGGGTGGCGGTCGGAACCAAGGTCCGGGGTGGCAGTCGGAACCAAGGTCCGGGGGGGCGGTTGGAGCCAAGGTCCGGTGTGGTGTTCTGAAACAAGGTCCGGAGTGGCGGTCGGAAACAAGGTCAGGTGTGGCGTTCGGAACCACGTTTCAGGGTGGCGGTCGGAACCACGGTCCGGGGTGACAGTCAGAACCAAGGTCCGAGGTGGCGGTCGGAGCCAAGGTCCGGCGTGGCGGTCAGAAGCCAAGGTGGCAGTCGGAACCAAGTTCCGGGGTGGAGGTCGGAATCAAGGTCCGGGGTGGCGGTCATAAGCCAAGGTGGCAGTCGGAACCAAGGTCCGGGTTGGGGGTCGGAACCAAGGTCCGGGGTGACGGTCGGAACCAAGGTCCGTGGTGGCGGTCGGAAACAAGGTCCGGGGTGGCGGTCGGAACCAAGTTACGGGGTGGCGGTTGGACCCAATGTCCGGGGTGGCGGTCGGAACTAAGGTCCGGGTTGGCGGTCGAAGAAAAGTTCCGGGGTCATGTGCGGTTCCATGGTCCATGGTGGCGGTCGGAACCAACGTCCGAGGTGGTGGTCGGAACCAAGGTCCGAGGTGGCGGTCGGAACCAAGGTCCTGGGTGGCGGTCGGAACCAAGGTCCGGCGTGGCGGTCGGAACCGAGGTCCGGGGTGGCGGTCGGAACCAAGGTCCGGGGTGGCGGTCGGAACCAAGGTCCGGCGTGGCGGTCGGAACCAAGGTCCGGGGTGGCAGTCGGAACCAAGGTTCCGGGGGGGCGGTTGGAGCCAAGGTCCGGTGTGGCGTTCTGAAACAAGGTCCGGAGTGGCGGTCGGAAACAAGGTCAGGTGTGGCGTTCGGAACCACGTTTCAGGGTGGCGGTCGGAACCACGGTCCGGGGTGACAGTCAGAACCAAGGTCCGAGGTGGCGGTCGGAGCCAAGGTCCGGGGGGGGCGGTTGGAGCCAAGGTCCGGTGTGGCGTTCTGAAACAAGGTCCGGAGTGGCGGTCGGAAACAAGGTCAGGTGTGGCGTTCGGAACCACGTTTCAGGGTGGCGGTCGGAACCACGGTCCGGGGTGACAGTCAGAACCAAGGTCCGAGGTGGCGGTCGGAGCCAAGGTCCGGCGTGGCGTTCAGACGCCAAGGTGGCAGTCGGAACCAAGGTCCGGGGTGACAGTCGGAACCAAGGTCCGGGGTGGCGGTCGGAACCACGTTCCGGGGTGGCAGTCGGAACCAAGGTCCGGGGGGGCGGTCGGAACCAATGTCCGGGGGGGCGGTCGCAACCAAGGTCCCGGGTGGCAGTCGGAACCAAGGTCCGGGGAGGCGGTCGGAACCAAGGTCCGGGGTGGCAGTCGGAACCAAGGTCCGGGGTGGCAGTCGGAACCAAGGTCCAGGGTGGCAGTCCCAACCAAGGTCCGGGGTGGCAGTCGGAACCAAGGTCCGGGGTGGCGTGCGGAACCATGGTCCGGGTGTGCAGTCGGAACCAAGGTCCGGGGTCGCGTTCTGAAACAAGGTCAGGTGTGGCGTTCGGAACCACGTTTCAGGGTGGCGGTCGGAACCACGATCCGGGGTGACAGTCAGAACCAAGGTCCGAGGTGGCGGTCGGAGCCAAGGTCCGGCATGGCGTTCAGAAGCCAAGGTGGCAGTCGGAACCAAGGTCCGGGGTGACAGTCGGAACCAAGGTCCGGGGTGACGCACGGAACCAAGGTCCGGGGTGGAGGTCGGAACCAAGGTCCGGGGTGGCGGTCGCAACCAAGGTCCGGGGTGGCGGTCGGAACCACGTTCCGGGGTGGCAGTCGGAACCAAGGTCCGGGGGGGCGGTCGGAACCAATGTCCGGGGGGTCGGTCGCAACCAAGGTCCCGGGTGGCAGTCGGAACTAAGGTCCGGGGAGGCGGTCGGAACCAAGGTCCGGGGTGGCAGTCGGAACGAAGGTCCGGGGATGCGGTCGGAACCAAGGTCCGGGGTGGCAGTCGGAACCAAGGTCCAGGGTGGCAGTCCCAACCAAGGTCCGGGGTGGCAGTCGGAACCAAGGTCCGGGGTGGCGTGCGGAACCATGGTCCGGGTGTGCAGTCGGAACCAAGGTCCGGGGTCGCCTTCGGAACCAAGGTCCGGGTTGGCGTTCGGACCCAAGGTCCGGGGTTGTGGTCGGAACCAATCCCTCGGGTGGTGGTCGGAAACAAGGTCCGTGGTGGCGGTCAGAACCAATGGTTGTCGGTCGGAACCAAGGTCCGGTTCGGCGGTCGGAACAAAGGTCCGGTTGGGCAGTCGGAACCAAGGTCCGGGGGGGTGGTTGGAGCCATGGTCCGGCGTGGCTGAAGGAACCAAGGTCGGGGGTGGCGGTCGGAACCAAGGTCCGGTGTGGCAGTCGGAACCATGGTCCGGGGAGGCGGCCGGAACCAAGGTCCGGGGTGGCAGTCGGAACCACGTTCCAGGGTGGCGGTCGGAACCAAGGTCCGCGGTGGCTGTCGGAGCCAAGGTCCGGCGTGGCGGTCAGAAGCCAAGGTGGCAGTCGGAACCAAGGTCCGGGTTGGGGGTCGGAACCAAGGTCCGGGGTGACGGTCGGAACCAAGGTCCAGGGGGGCAGTCGTAACCATGGTTCAGGGTGGCAGTCGGATCCAAGGTCCGGGGAGGCGGTCGGAACCAAGGTCCTGGGTGGCGGTCGGAACCAAGGTCCGGCGTGGCGGTCGGAACCAAGGTCCGGGGTGGCGGTCGGAACCAAGGTCCGGGGTGGCGGTCGGAACCAAAGTCCGGCGTGGCGGTCGGAACCAAGGTCCGGGGTGGCAGTCGGAACCAAGGTCCGGGGGGGCGGTTGGAGCCAAGGTCCGGTGTGGTGTTCTGAAACAAGGTCCGGAGTGGCGGTCGGAAACAAGGTCAGGTGTGGCGTTCGGAACCACGTTTCAGGGTGGCGGTCGGAACCACGGTCCGGGGTGACAGTCAGAACCAAGGTCCGAGGTGGCGGTCGGAGCCAAGGTCCGGCGTGGCGGTCAGAAGCCAAGGTGGCAGTCGGAACCAAGTTCCGGGGTGACGCTCGGAACCAAGGTCCGGGGTGGAGGTCGGAACCAAGGTCCGGGGTGGCGGTCGCAACGAAGGTCCGGGGTGGCGGTCGGAACCACGTTCCGGGGTGGCAGTCGGAACCAAGGTCCGATGGGGCGGTCGGAACCAATGTCCGGGGGGGCGGTCGCAACCAAGGTCCCGGGTGGTAGTCGGAACCAAGGTCCGGGGAGGCGGTCGGAACCAAGGTCCGGGGTGGCAGTCGGAACCAAGGTCCGGGGATGCGGTCGGAACCAAGGTCCGGGGTGGCGGTCGGAACCAAGGTCCGAGGTGGTGGTCGGAACCAAGGTCCGAGGTGGCGGTCGGAACCAAGGTCCTGGGTGGCGGTCGGAACCAAGGTCCGGCGTGGCGGTCGGAACCAAGGTCCGGGGTGGCGGTCGGAACCAAGGTCCGGGGTGGCGGTCGGAACCAAGGTCCGACGTGGCGGTCGGAACCAAGGTCCGGGGTGGCAGTCGGATGCAAGGTCCGGGGGCCGGTTGGAGCCAAGGTCCGGTGTGGCGTTCAGAAACAAGGTCCGGAGTGGCGGTCGGAAACAAGGTCAGGTGTGGCGTTCGGAACCACGTTTCAGGGTGGCGGTCGGAACCACGGTCCGGGGTGACAGTCAGAACCAAGGTCCGAGGTGGCGGTCGGAGCCAAGGTCCGGCGTGGCGGTCAGAAGCCAAGGTGGCAGTCGGAACCAAGGTCCGGGGTGGAGGTCGGAACCAAGGTCCGGGGTGGCGGTCGCAACCAAGGTCCGGGGTGGCGGTCGGAACCACTTTCCGGGGTGGCAGTCGGAAGCAAGGTCCGGGGGGGCGGTCGGAACCAATGTCCGGGGGGGCGGTCGCAACCAAGGTCCAGGGTGGCAGTCGGAACCAAGGTCCGGGGAGGCGGTCGGAACCAAGGTCCGGGGTGGCAGTCGGAACCAAGGTCCGGGGATGCGGTCGGAACCAAGGTCCGGGGTGGCAGTCGGAACCAAGGTCCAGGGTGGCAGTCCCAACCAAGGTCCGGGATGGCAGTCGGAACCAAGGTCCGGGGTGGCGTGCGGAACCATGGTCCGGGTGTGCACTCGGAACCAAGGTCCGGGGTCGCGTTCGGAACCAAGGTCCGAGGTGGCGGTCGGAGCCAAGGTCCGGCGTGGCGGTCAGAAGCCAAGGTGGCAGTCGGAACCAAGTTCCGGGGTGACGCTCGGAACCAAGGTCCGGGGTGGAGGTCGGAACCAAGGTCCGGGGTGGCGGTCGCAACCAAGGTCCGGGGTGGCGGTCGGAACCACGTTCCGGGGTGGCAGTCGGAACCAAGGTCCGATGGGGCGGTCGGAACCAATGTCCGGGGGGACGGTCGCAACCAAGGTCCCGGGTGGTAGTCGGAACCAAGGTCCGGGGAGGCGGTCGGAACCAAGGTCCGGGGTGGCAGTCGGAACCAAGGTCCGGGGATGCGGTCGGAACCAAGGTCCGGGGTGGCAGTCGGAACCAAGGTCCAGGGTGGCAGTCCCAACCAAGGTCCGGGGTGGCAGTCGGAACCAAGGTCCGGGGTGGCGGTCGGAACCAAGGTCCGAGGTGGTGGTCGGAACCAAGGTCCGAGGTGGCGGTCGGAACCAAGGTCCTGGGTGGCGGTCGGAACCAAGGTCCGGCGTGGCGGTCGGAACCAAGGTCCGGGGTGGCGGTCGGAACCAAGGTCCGGGGTGGCGGTCGGAACCAAGGTCCGACGTGGCGGTCGGAACCAAGGTCCGGGGTGGCAGTCGGAAGCAAGGTCCGGGGGGCCGGTTGGAGCCAAGGTCCGGTGTGGCGTTCAGAAACAAGGTCCGGAGTGGCGGTCGGAAACAAGGTCAGGTGTGGCGTTCGGAACCACGTTTCAGGGTGGCGGTCGGAACCACGGTCCGGGGTGACAGTCAGAACCAAGGTCCGAGGTGGCGGTCGGAGCCAAGGTCCGGCGTGGCGGTGAGAAGCCAAGGTGGCAGTCGGAACCAAGGTCCGGGGTGGAGGTCGGAACCAAGGTCCGGGGTGGCGGTCGCAACCAAGGTCCGGGGTGGCGGTCGGAACCACTTTCCGGGGTGGCAGTCGGAACCAAGGTCCGGGGGGGCGGTCGGAACCAATGTCCGGGGGGGCGGTCGCAACCAAGGTCCAGGGTGGCAGTCGGAACCAAGGTCCGGGGAGGCGGTCGGAACCAAGGTCCGGGGTGGCAGTCGGAACCAAGGTCCGGGGATGCGGTCGGAACCAAGGTCCGGGGTGGCAGTCGGAACGAAGGTCCGGGGATGCGGTCGGAACCAAGGTCCGGGGTGGCAGTCGGAACCAAGGTCCAGGGTGGCAGTCCCAACCAAGGTCCGGGGTGGCAGTCGGAACCAAGGTCCGGGGTGGCGTGCGGAACCATGGTCCGGGTGTGCAGTCGGAACCAAGGTCCGGGGTCGCCTTCGGAACCAAGGTCCGGGTTGGCGTTCGGACCCAAGGTCCGGGGTTGTGGTCGGAACCAATCCCTCGGGTGGTGGTCGGAAACAAGGTCCGTGGTGGCGGTCAGAACCAATGGTTGTCGGTCGGAACCAAGGTCCGGTTGGGCGGTCGGAACAAAGGTCCGGTTGGGCAGTCGGAACCAAGGTCCGGGGGGGTGGTTGGAGCCATGGTCCGGCGTGGCTGAAGGAACCAAGGTCGGGGGTGGCGGTCGGAACCAAGGTCCGGTGTGGCAGTCGGAACCATGGTCCGGGGAGGCGGCCGGAACCAAGGTCCGGGGTGGCAGTCGGAACCACGTTCCAGGGTGGCGGTCGGAACCAAGGTCCGCGGTGGCTGTCGGAGCCAAGGTCCGGCGTGGCGGTCAGAAGCCAAGGTGGCAGTCGGAACCAAGGTCCTGGTTGGGGGTCGGAACCAAGGTCCGGGGTGACGGTCGGAACCAAGGTCCAGGGTGGAGGTCGGAATCAAGGTCCGTGGTGGCGGTCATAAGCCAAGGTGGCAGTCGGAACCAAGGTCCGGGTTGGGGGTCGGAACCAAGGTCCGGGGTGACGGTCGGAACCAAGGTCCGTGGTGGCGGTCGGAAACAAGGTCCGGGGTGGCGGTCGGAACCAAGTTACGGGGTGGCGGTTGGACCCAATGTCCGGGGTGGCGGTCGGAACTAAGGTCCGGATTGGCGGTCGAAGAAAAGTTCCGGGGTCATGTGCGGTACCATGGTCCATGGTGGCGGTCGGAACCAACGTCCGAGGTGGTGGTCGGAACCAAGGTCCGAGGTGGCGGTCGGAACCAAGGTCCTGGGTGGCGGTCGGAACCAAGGTCCGGCGTGGCGGTCGGAACCGAGGTCCGGGGTGGCGGTCGGAACCAAGGTCCGGGGTGGCGGTCGGAACCAAGGTCCGGCGTGGCGGTCGGAACCAAGGTCCGGGGTGGCAGTCGGAACCAAGGTCCGGGGGGGCGGTTGGAGCCAAGGTCTGGTGTGGCGTTCTGAAACAAGGTCCGGAGTGGCGGTCGGAAACAAGGTCAGGTGTGGCGTTCGGAACCACGTTTCAGGGTGGCGGTCGGAACCACGGTCCGGGGTGACAGTCAGAACCAAGGTCCGAGGTGGCGGTCGGAGCCAAGGTCCGGGGGGGCGGTTGGAGCCAAGGTCCGGTGTGGCGTTCTGAAACAAGGTCCGGAGTGGCGGTCGGAAACAAGGTCAGGTGTGGCGTTCGGAACCACGTTTCAGGGTGGCGGTCGGAACCACGGTCCGGGGTGACAGTCAGAACCAAGGTCCGAGGTGACGGTCGGAGCCAAGGTCCGGCGTGGCGTTCAGACGCCAAGGTGGCAGTCGGAACCAAGGTCCGGGGTGACAGTCGGAACCAAGGTCCGGGGTGGCGGTCGGAACCACGTTCCGGGGTGGCAGTCGGAACCAAGGTCCGGGGGGGCGGTCGGAACCAATGTCCGGGGGGGCGGTCGCAACCAAGGTCCCGGGTGGCAGTCGGAACCAAGGTCCGGGGAGGCGGTCGGAACCAAGGTCCGGGGTGGCAGTCGGAACCAAGGTCCGGGGTGGCAGTCGGAACCAAGGTCCAGGGTGGCAGTCCCAACCAAGGTCCGGGGTGGCAGTCGGAACCAAGGTCCGGGGTGGCGTGCGGAACCATGGTCCGGGTGTGCAGTCGGAACCAAGGTCCGGGGTCGCGTTCTGAAACAAGGTCAGGTGTGGCGTTCGGAACCACGTTTCAGGGTGGCGGTCGGAACCACGATCCGGGGTGACAGTCAGAACCAAGGTCCGAGGTGGCGGTCGGAGCCAAGGTCCGGCATGGCGTTCAGAAGCCAAGGTGGCAGTCGGAACCAAGGTCCGGGGTGACAGTCGGAACCAAGGTCCGGGGTGACGCACGGAACCAAGGTCCGGGGTGGAGGTCGGAACCAAGGTCCGGGGTGGCGGTCGCAATCAAGGTCCGGGGTGGCGGTCGGAACCACGTTCCGGGGTGGCAGTCGGAACCAAGGTCCGGGGGGGCGGTCGGAACCAATGTCCGGGGGGTCGGTCGCAACCAAGGTCCCGGGTGGCAGTCGGAACCAAGGTCCGGGGAGGCGGTCGGAACCAAGGTCCGGGGTGGCAGTCGGAACGAAGGTCCGGGGATGCGGTCGGAACCAAGGTCCGGGGTGGCAGTCGGAACCACGTTCCAGGGTGGCGGTCGGAACCAAGGTCCGCGGTGGCTGTCGGAGCCAAGGTCCGGCGTGGCGGTCAGAAGCCAAGGTGGCAGTCGGAACCAAGGTCCGGGTTGGGGGTCGGAACCAAGGTCCGGGGTGACGGTCGGAACCAAGGTCCAGGGAGGCAGTCGTAACCATGGTTCAGGGTGGCAGTCGGATCCAAGGTCCGGGGAGGCGGTCGGAACCAAGGTCCTGGGTGGCGGTCGGAACCAAGGTCCGGCGTGGCGGTCGGAACCAAGGTCTGGGGTGGCGGTCGGAACCAAGGTCCGGGGTGGCGGTCGGAACCAAAGTCCGGCGTGGCGGTCGGAACCAAGGTCCGGGGTGGCAGTCGGAACCAAGGTCCGGGGGGGCGGTTGGAGCCAAGGTCCGGTGTGGTGTTCTGAAACAAGGTCCGGAGTGGCGGTCGGAAACAAGGTCAGGTGTGGCGTTCGGAACCACGTTTCAGGGTGGCGGTCGGAACCACGGTCCGGAGTGACAGTCAGAACCAAGGTCCGAGGTGGCGGTCGGAGCCAAGGTCCGGCGTGGCGGTCAGAAGCCAAGGTGGCAGTCGGAACCAAGTTCCGGGGTGACGCTCGGAACCAAGGTCCGGGGTGGAGGTCGGAACCAAGGTCCGGGGTGGCGGTCGCAACGAAGGTCCGGGGTGGCGGTCGGAACCACGTTCCGGGGTGGCAGTCGGAACCAAGGTCCGATGGGGCGGTCGGAACCAATGTCCGGGGGGGCGGTCGCAACCAAGGTCCCGGGTGGTAGTCGGAACCAAGGTCCGGGGAGGCGGTCGGAACCAAGGTCCGGGGTGGCAGTCGGAACCAAGGTCCGGGGATGCGGTCGGAACCAAGGTCCGGGGTGGCGGTCGGAACCAAGGTCCGAGGTGGTGGTCGGAACTAAGGTCCGAGGTGGCGGTCGGAACCAAGGTCCTGGGTGGCGGTCGGAACCAAGGTCCGGCGTGGCGGTCGGAACCAAGGTCCGGGGTGGCGGTCGGAACCAAGGTCCGGGGTGGCGGTCGGAACCAAGGTCCGACGTGGCGGTCGGAACCAAGGTCCGGGGTGGCAGTCGGAAGCAAGGTCCGGGGGGCCGGTTGGAGCCAAGGTCCGGTGTGGCGTTCAGAAACAAGGTCCGGAGTGGCGGTCGGAAACAAGGTCAGGTGTGGCGTTCGGAACCTCGTTTCAGGGTGGCGGTCGGAACCACGGTCCGGGGTGACAGTCAGAACCAAGGTCCGAGGTGGCGGTCGGAGCCAAGGTCCGGCGTGGCGGTCAGAAGCCAAGGTGGCAGTCGGAACCAAGGTCCGGGGTGGAGGTCGGAACCAAGGTCCGGGGTGGCGGTCGCAACCAAGGTCCGGGGTGGCGGTCGGAACCACTTTCCGGGGTGGCAGTCGGAAGCAAGGTCCGGGGGGGCGGTCGGAACCAATGTCCGGGGGGGCGGTCGCAACCAAGGTCCGGGGTGGCGGTCGGAACCAAGGTCCGGGGTGGCGGTCGGAACCAAGGTCCGGCGTGGCGGTCGGAACCAAGGTCCGGGGTGGCAGTCGGAACCAAGGTCCGGGGGGGCGGTTGGAGCCAAGGTCCGGTGTGGCGTTCTGAAACAAGGTCCGGAGTGGCGGTCGGAAACAAGGTCAGGTGTGGCGTTCGGAACCACGTTTCAGGGTGGCGGTCGGAACCACGGTCCGGGGTGACAGTCAGAACCAAGGTCCGAGGTGGCGGTCGGAGCCAAGGTCCGGGGGGGCGGTTGGAGCCAAGGTCCGGTGTGGCGTTCTGAAACAAGGTCCGGAGTGGCGGTCGGAAACAAGGTCAGGTGTGGCGTTCGGAACCACGTTTCAGGGTGGCGGTCGGAACCACGGTCCGGGGTGACAGTCAGAACCAAGGTCCGAGGTGACGGTCGGAGCCAAGGTCCGGCGTGGCGTTCAGACGCCAAGGTGGCAGTCGGAACCAAGGTCCGGGGTGACAGTCGGAACCAAGGTCCGGGGTGGCGGTCGGAACCACGTTCCGGGGTGGCAGTCGGAACCAAGGTCCGGGGGGGCGGTCGGAACCAATGTCCGGGGGGGCGGTCGCAACCAAGGTCCCGGGTGGCAGTCGGAACCAAGGTCCGGGGAGGCGGTCGGAACCAAGGTCCGGGGTGGCAGTCGGAACCAAGGTCCGGGGTGGCAGTCGGAACCAAGGTCCAGGGTGGCAGTCCCAACCAAGGTCCGGGGTGGCAGTCGGAACCAAGGTCCGGGGTGGCGTGCGGAACCATGGTCCGGGTGTGCAGTCGGAACCAAGGTCCGGGGTCGCGTTCTGAAACAAGGTCAGGTGTGGCGTTCGGAACCACGTTTCAGGGTGGCGGTCGGAACCACGATCCGGGGTGACAGTCAGAACCAAGGTCCGAGGTGGCGGTCGGAGCCAAGGTCCGGCATGGCGTTCAGAAGCCAAGGTGGCAGTCGGAACCAAGGTCCGGGGTGACAGTCGGAACCAAGGTCCGGGGTGACGCACGGAACCAAGGTCCGGGGTGGAGGTCGGAACCAAGGTCCGGGGTGGCGGTCGCAATCAAGGTCCGGGGTGGCGGTCGGAACCACGTTCCGGGGTGGCAGTCGGAACCAAGGTCCGGGGGGGCGGTCGGAACCAATGTCCGGGGGGTCGGTCGCAACCAAGGTCCCGGGTGGCAGTCGGAACCAAGGTCCGGGGAGGCGGTCGGAACCAAGGTCCGGGGTGGCAGTCGGAACGAAGGTCCGGGGATGCGGTCGGAACCAAGGTCCGGGGTGGCAGTCGGAACCAAGGTCCAGGGTGGCAGTCCCAACCAAGGTCCGGGGTGGCAGTCGGAACCAAGGTCCGGGGTGGCGTGCGGAACCATGGTCCGGGTGTGCAGTCGGAACCAAGGTCCGGGGTCGCCTTCGGAACCAAGGTCCGGGTTGGCGTTCGGACCCAAGGTCCGGGGTTGTGGTCGGAACCAATCCCTCGGGTGGTGGTCGGAAACAAGGTCCGTGGTGGCGGTCAGAACCAATGGTTGTCGGTCGGAACCAAGGTCCGGTTGGGCGGTCGGAACAAAGGTCCGGTTGGGCAGTCGGAACCAAGGTCCGGGGGGGTGGTTGGAGCCATGGTCCGGCGTGGCTGAAGGAACCAAGGTCGGGGGTGGCGGTCGGAACCAAGGTCCGGTGCGGCAGTCGGAACCATGGTCCGGGGAGGCGGCTGGAACCAAGGTCCGGGGTGGCAGTCGGAACCACGTTCCAGGGTGGCGGTCGGAACCAAGGTCCGCGGTGGCTGTCGGAGCCAAGGTCCGGCGTGGCGGTCAGAAGCCAAGGTGGCAGTCGGAACCAAGGTCCGGGTTGGGGGTCGGAACCAAGGTCCGGGGTGACGGTCGGAACCAAGGTCCAGGGGGGCAGTCGTAACCATGGTTCAGGGTGGCAGTCGGATCCAAGGTCCGGGGAGGCGGTCGGAACCAAGGTCCTGGGTGGCGGTCGGAACCAAGGTCCGGCGTGGCGGTCGGAACCAAGGTCTGGGGTGGCGGTCGGAACCAAGGTCCGGGGTGGCGGTCGGAACCAAAGTCCGGCGTGGCGGTCGGAACCAAGGTCCGGGGTGGCAGTCGGAACCAAGGTCCGGGGGGGCGGTTGGAGCCAAGGTCCGGTGTGGTGTTCTGAAACAAGGTCCGGAGTGGCGGTCGGAAACAAGGTCAGGTGTGGCGTTCGGAACCACGTTTCAGGGTGGCGGTCGGAACCACGGTCCGGGGTGACAGTCAGAACCAAGGTCCGAGGTGGCGGTCGGAGCCAAGGTCCGGCGTGGCGGTCAGAAGCCAAGGTGGCAGTCGGAACCAAGTTCCGGGGTGACGCTCGGAACCAAGGTCCGGGGTGGAGGTCGGAACCAAGGTCCGGGGTGGCGGTCGCAACGAAGGTCCGGGGTGGCGGTCGGAACCACATTCCGGGGTGGCAGTCGGAACCAAGGTCCGATGGGGCGGTCGGAACCAATGTCCGGGGGGGCGGTCGCAACCAAGGTCCCGGGTGGTAGTCGGAACCAAGGTCCGGGGAGGCGGTCGGAACCAAGGTCCGGGGTGGCAGTCGGAACCAAGGTCCGGGGATGCGGTCGGAACCAAGGTCCGGGGTGGCGGTCGGAACCAAGGTCCGAGGTGGTGGTCGGAACCAAGGTCCGAGGTGGCGGTCGGAACCAAGGTCCTGGGTGGCGGTCGGAACCAAGGTCCGGCGTGGCGGTCGGAACCAAGGTCCGGGGTGGCGGTCGGAACCAAGGTCCGGGGTGGCGGTCGGAACCAAGGTCCGACGTGGCGGTCGGAACCAAGGTCCGGGGTGGCAGTCGGAAGCAAGGTCCGGGGGGCCGGTTGGAGCCAAGGTCCGGTGTGGCGTTCAGAAACAAGGTCCGGAGTGGCGGTCAGAAACAAGGTCAGGTGTGGCGTTCGGAACCTCGTTTCAGGGTGGCGGTCGGAACCACGGTCCGGGGTGACAGTCAGAACCAAGGTCCGAGGTGGCGGTCGGAGCCAAGGTCCGGCGTGGCGGTCAGAAGCCAAGGTGGCAGTCGGAACCAAGGTCCGGGGTGGAGGTCGGAACCAAGGTCCGGGGTGGCGGTCGCAACCAAGGTCCGGGGTGGCGGTCGGAACCACTTTCCGGGGTGGCAGTCGGAAGCAAGGTCCGGGGGGGCGGTCGGAACCAATGTCCGGGGGGGCGGTCGCAACCAAGGTCCGGGGTGGCGGTCGGAACCAAGGTCCGGGGTGGCGGTCGGAACCAAGGTCCGGCGTGGCGGTCGGAACCAAGGTCCGGGGTGGCAGTCGGAACCAAGGTCCGGGGGGGCGGTTGGAGCCAAGGTCCGGTGTGGCGTTCTGAAACAAGGTCCGGAGTGGCGGTCGGAAACAAGGTCAGGTGTGGCGTTCGGAACCACGTTTCAGGGTGGCGGTCGGAACCACGGTCCGGGGTGACAGTCAGAACCAAGGTCCGAGGTGGCGGTCGGAGCCAAGGTCCGGGGGGGCGGTTGGAGCCAAGGTCCGGTGTGGCGTTCTGAAACAAGGTCCGGAGTGGCGGTCGGAAACAAGGTCAGGTGTGGCGTTCGGAACCACGTTTCAGGGTGGCGGTCGGAACCACGGTCCGGGGTGACAGTCAGAACCAAGGTCCGAGGTGACGGTCGGAGCCAAGGTCCGGCGTGGCGTTCAGACGCCAAGGTGGCAGTCGGAACCAAGGTCCGGGGTGACAGTCGGAACCAAGGTCCGGGGTGGCGGTCGGAACCACGTTCCGGGGTGGCAGTCGGAACCAAGGTCCGGGGGGGCGGTCGGAACCAATGTCCGGGGGGGCGGTCGCAACCAAGGTCCCGGGTGGCAGTCGGAACCAAGGTCCGGGGAGGCGGTCGGAACCAAGGTCCGGGGTGGCAGTCGGAACCAAGGTCCGGGGTGGCAGTCGGAACCAAGGTCCAGGGTGGCAGTCCCAACCAAGGTCCGGGGTGGCAGTCGGAACCAAGGTACGGGGTGGCGTGCGGAACCATGGTCCGGGTGTGCAGTCGGAACCAAGGTCCGGGGTCGCGTTCTGAAACAAGGTCAGGTGTGGCGTTCGGAACCACGTTTCAGGGTGCCGGTCGGAACCACGATCCGGCGTGACAGTCAGAACCAAGGTCCGAGGTGGCGGTCGGAGCCAAGGTCCGGCATGGCGTTCAGAAGCCAAGGTGGCAGTCGGAACCAAGGTCCGGGGTGACAGTCGGAACCAAGGTCCGGGGTGACGCACGGAACCAAGGTCCGGGGTGGAGGTCGGAACCAAGGTCCGGGGTGGCGGTCGCAACCAAGGTCCGGGGTGGCGGTCGGAACCACGTTCCGGGGTGGCAGTCGGAACCAAGGTCCGGGGGGGCGGTCGGAACCAATGTCCGGGGGGTCGGTCGCAACCAAGGTCCCGGGTGGCAGTCGGAACCAAGGTCCGGGGAGGCGGTCGGAACCAAGGTCCGGGGTGGCAGTCGGAACGAAGGTCCGGGGATGCGGTCGGAACCAAGGTCCGGGGTGGCAGTCGGAACCAAGGTCCAGGGTGGCAGTCCCAACCAAGGTCCGGGGTGGCAGTCGGAACCAAGGTCCGGGGTGGCGTGCGGAACCATGGTCCGGGTGTGCAGTCGGAACCAAGGTCCGGGGTCGCCTTCGGAACCAAGGTCCGGGTTGGCGTTCGGACCCAAGGTCCGGGGTTGTGGTCGGACCAATCCCTCGGGTGGTGGTCGGAAACAAGGTCCGTGGTGGCGGTCCGAACCAATGGTTGTCGGTCGGAACCAAGGTCCGGTTGGGCGGTCGGAACAAAGGTCCGGTTGGGCAGTCGGAACCAAGGTCCGGGGGGGTGGTTGGAGCCATGGTCCGGCGTGGCTGAAGGAACCAAGGTCGGGGGTGGCGGTCGGAACCAAGGTCCGGTGTGGCAGTCGGAACCATGGTCCGGGGAGGCGGCCGGAACCAAGGTCCGGGGTGGCAGTCGGAACCACGTTCCAGGGTGACGGTCGGAACCAAGGTCCGCGGTGGCTGTCGGAGCCAAGGTCCGGCGTGGCGGTCAGAAGCCAAGGTGGCAGTCGGAACCAAGGTCCGGGTTGGGGGTCGGAACCAAGGTCCGGGGTGACGGTCGGAACCAAGGTCCAGGGGGGCAGTCGTAACCATGGTTCAGGGTGGCAGTCGGATCCAAGGTCCGGGGAGGCGGTCGGAACCAAGGTCCTGGGTGGCGGTCGGAACCAAGGTCCGGCGTGGCGGTCGGAACCAAGGTCTGGGGTGGCGGTCGGAACCAAGGTCCGGGGTGGCGGTCGGAACCAAAGTCCGGCGTGGCGGTCGGAACCAAGGTCCGGGGTGGCAGTCGGAACCAAGGTCCGGGGGGGCGGTTGGAGCCAAGGTCCGGTGTGGTGTTCTGAAACAAGGTCCGGAGTGGCGGTCGGAAACAAGGTCAGGTGTGGCGTTCGGAACCACGTTTCAGGGTGGCGGTCGGAACCACGGTCCGGGGTGACAGTCAGAACCAAGGTCCGAGGTGGCGGTCGGAGCCAAGGTCCGGCGTGGCGGTCAGAAGCCAAGGTGGCAGTCGGAACCAAGTTCCGGGGTGACGCTCGGAACCAAGGTCCGGGGTGGAGGTCGGAACCAAGGTCCGGGGTGGCGGTCGCAACGAAGGTCCGGGGTGGCGGTCGGAACCACGTTCCGGGGTGGCAGTCGGAACCAAGGTCCGATGGGGCGGTCGGAACCAATGTCCGGGGGGGCGGTCGCAACCAAGGTCCCGGGTGGTAGTCGGAACCAAGGTCCGGGGAGGCGGTCGGAACCAAGGTCCGGGGTGGCAGTCGGAACCAAGGTCCGGGGATGCGGTCGGAACCAAGGTCCGGGGTGGCGGTCGGAACCAAGGTCCGAGGTGGTGGTCGGAACCAAGGTCCGAGGTGGCGGTCGGAACCAAGGTCCTGGGTGGCGGTCGGAACCAAGGTCCGGCGTGGCGGTCGGAACCAAGGTCCGGGGTGGCGGTCGGAACCAAGGTCCGGGGTGGCGGTCGGAACCAAGGTCCGACGTGGCGGTCGGAACCAAGGTCCGGGGTGGCAGTCGGAAGCAAGGTCCAGGGGGCCGGTTGGAGCCAAGGTCCGGTGTGGCGTTCAGAAACAAGGTCCGGAGTGGCGGTCGGAAACAAGGTCAGGTGTGGCGTTCGGAACCACGTTTCAGGGTGGCGGTCGGAACCACGGTCCGGGGTGACAGTCAGAACCAAGGTCCGGGGTGGCGGTCGGAGCCAAGGTCCGGCGTGGCGGTCAGAAGCCAAGGTGGCAGTCGGAACCAAGGTCCGGGGTGGCGGTCGCAACCAAGGTCCGGGGTGGCGGTCGGAACCACTTTCCGGGGTGGCAGTCGGAAGCAAGGTCCGGGGGGGCGGTCGGAACGAATGTCCGGGGGGGGCGGTCGCAACCAAGGTCCAGGGTGGCAGTCGGAACCAAGGTCCGGGGAGGCGGTCGGAACCAAGGTCCGGGGTGGCAGTCGGAACCAAGGTCCGGGGATGCGGTCGGAACCAAGGTCCGGGGTGGCAGTCGGAACCAAGGTCCAGGGTGGCAGTCCCAACCAAGGTCCGGGATGGCAGTCGGAACCAAGGTCCGGGGTGGCGTGCGGAACCATGGTCCGGGTGTGCACTCGGAACCAAGGTCCGGGGTCGCGTTCGGAACCAAGGTCCGAGGTGGCGGTCGGAGATAAGGTCCGGCGTGGCGGTCAGAAGCCAAGGTGGCAGTCGGAACCAAGTTCCGGGGTGATGCTCGGAACCAAGGTCCGGGGTGGAGGTCGGAACCAAGGTCCGGGGTGGCGGTCGCAACCAAGGTCCGGGGTGGCGGTCGGAACCACGTTCCGGGGTGGCAGTCGGAAGCAAGGTCCGATGGGGCGGTCGGAACCAATGTCCAGGGGGGCGGTCGCAACCAAGGTCCCGGGTGGTAGTCGGAACCAAGGTCCGGGGAGGCGGTCGGAACCAAGGTCCGGGGTGGCAGTCGGAACCAAGGTCCGGGGATGCGGTCGGAACCAAGGTCCGGGGTGGCAGTCGGAACCAAGGTCCAGGGTGGCAGTCCCAACCAAGGTCCGGGGTGGCAGTCGGAACCAAGGTCCGGGGTGGCGGTCGGAACCAAGGTCCGAGGTGGTGGTCGGAACCAAGGTCCGAGGTGGCGGTCGAAACCAAGGTCCTGGGTGGCGGTCGGAACCAAGGTCCGGCGTGGCGGTCGGAACCAAGGTCCGGGGTGGCGGTCGGAACCAAGGTCCGGGGTGGCGGTCGGAACCAAGGTCCGACGTGGCGGTCGGAACCAAGGTCCGGGGTGGCAGTCGGAAGCAACGTCCGGGAGGCCGGTTGGAGCCAAGGTCCGGTGTGGCGTTCAGAAACAAGGTCCGGAGTGGCGGTCGGAAACAAGGTCAGGTGTGGCGTTCGGAACCACGTTTCAGGGTGGCGGTCGGAACCACGGTCCGGGGTGACAGTCAGAACCAAGGTCCGAGGTGGCGGTCGGAGCCAAGGTCCGGCGTGGCGGTCAGAAGCCAAGGTGGCAGTCGGAACCAAGGTCCGGGGTGGAGGTCGGAACCAAGGTCCGGGGTGGCGGTCGCAACCAAGGTCCGGGGTGGCGGTCGGAACCACCTTCCGGGGTGGCAGTCGGAACCAAGGTCCGGGGGGGCGGACGGAACCAATGTCCGGGGGGGCGGTCGCAACCAAGGTCCAGGGTCGCAGTCGGAACCAAGGTCCGGGGAGGCGGTCGGAACCAAGGTCCGGGGTGGCAGTCGGAACCAAGGTCCGGGGATGCGGTCGGAACCAAGGTCCGGGGTGGCAGTCGGAACCAAGGTCCAGGGTGGCAGTCCCAACCAAGGTCCGGGATGGCAGTCGGAACCAAGGTCCGGGGTGGCGTGCGGAACCATGGTCCGGGTGTGCACTCGGAACCAAGGTCCGGGGTCGCGTTCGGAACCAAGGTCCGGGTTGGCGTTCGGACCCAAGGTCCGGGGTTGTGGTCGGAACCAATCCCTCGGGTGGTGGTCGGAAACAAGGTCCGTGGTGGCGGTCAGAACCAATGGTTGTCGGTCGGAACCAAGGTCCGGTTGGGCGGTCGGAACAAAGGTCCGGTTGGGCAGTCGGAACCAAGGTCCGGGGGGGTGGTTGGAGCCATGGTCCGGCATGGCTGAAGGAACCAAGGTCGGGGGTGGCGGTCGGAACCAAGGTCCGGTGTGGCAGTCGGAACCATGGTCCGGGGAGGCGGCCGGAACCAAGGTCTTAGGTGGCAGTCGGAACCACGTTCCAGGGTGGCGGTCGGAACCAAGGTCCGCGGTGGCTGTCGGAGACAAGGTCCGGCGTGGCGGTCTGAAGCCAAGGTGGCAGTCGGAACCAAGGTCCTGGTTGGGGGTCGGAACCAAGGTCCGGGGTGACGGTCGGAACCAAGCTCCGGGGTGACGGTCGGAACCAAGGTCCAGGGTGGAGGTCGGAACCAAGGTCCGGGGTGGCGGTCAGAAGCCAAGGTGGCAGTCGGAACCAAGGTCCGGGGTGGCGGTCAGAACCAAGGTCCGTGGTGGCGGTCGGAAACAAGGTCCGGGGTGGCGGTCGGAACCAAGTTACGGGGTGGCGGTCGGACCGAATGTCCGGGGTGGCGGTCGGAACTAAGGTCCGGGTTGGCTGTCGAAAAAAAGTTCCGGGGTCATGGGCGGTACCATGGTCCATGGTGGCGGTCGGAACCAACGTCCGAGGTGGTGGTCGGAACCAAGGTCCGAGGTGGCGGTCGGAACCAAGGTCCTGGGTGGCGGTCGGAACCGAGGTCCGGCGTGGCGGTCGGAACCAAGGTCCGGGGTGGCGGTCGGAACCAAGGTCCAGGGTGGCGGTCGGAACCAAGGGCCGGCGTGGCGGTCGGAACCAAGGTACGGGGTGGCAGTCGGAACCAAGGTCCGGGGGTGGCGGTTGGAGTCAAGGTCCGGTGTGGCGTTCTGAAACAAGGTCCGGAGTGGCGGTCGGAAACAAGGTCAGGTGTGGCGTTCGGAACCACGTTTCAGGGTGGCGGTCGGAACCAAGGTCCGCGGTGGCTGTCGGAGACAAGGTCCGGCGTGGCGGTCTGAAGCCAAGGTGGCAGTCGGAACCAAGGTCCTGGTTGGGGGTCGGAACCAAGGTCCGGGGTGACGGTCGGAACCAAGCTCCGGGGTGACGGTCGGAACCAAGGTCCAGGGTGGAGGTCGGAACCAAGGTCCGGGGTGGCGGTCAGAAGCCAAGGTGGCAGTCGGAACCAAGGTCCGGGGTGGCGGTCGGAACCAAGGTCCGTGGTGGCGGTCGGAAACAAGGTCCGGGGTGGCGGTCGGAACCAAGTTACGGGGTGGCGGTCGGACCGAATGTCCGGGGTGGCGGTCGGAACTAAGGTCCGGGTTGGCTGTCGAAAAAAAGTTCCGGGGTCATGGGCGGTACCATGGTCCATGGTGGCGGTCGGAACCAACGTCCGAGGTGGTGGTCGGAACCAAGGTCCGAGGTGGCGGTCGGAACCAAGGTCCTGGGTGGCGGTCGGAACCGAGGTCCGGCGTGGCGGTCGGAACCAAGGTCCGGGGTGGCGGTCGGAACCAAGGTCCAGGGTGGCGGTCGGAACCAAGGGCCGGCGTGGCGGTCGGAACCAAGGTACGGGGTGGCAGTCGGAACCAAGGTCCGGGGGTGGCGGTTGGAGTCAAGGTCCGGTGTGGCGTTCTGAAACAAGGTCCGGAGTGGCGGTCGGAAACAAGGTCAGGTGTGGCGTTCGGAACCACGTTTCAGGGTGGCGGTCGGAACCACGGTCCGGGGTGACAGTCAGAACCAAGGTCCGAGGTGGCGGTCGGAGCCAAGGTCCGGCGTGGCGTTCAGAAGCCAAGGTGGCAGTCGGAACCAAGGTCCGGGGTGACAGTCGGAACCAAGGTCCGGGGTGACGCTCGGAACCAAGGTCCGGGGTGGAGGTCGGAACCAAGGTCCGGGGTGGAGGTCAGAACCACGTTCCGGGGTGGCAGTCGGAACCAAGGTCCGGGGGGGCGGTCGGAACCAATGTCCGGGGGGGTGGTCGCAACCATGGTCCCGGGTGGCAGTCGGAACCAAGGTCCGGGGAGGCGGTCGGAACCAAGGTCCGGGGTGGCAGTCGGAACCAAGGTCCGGGGATGCGGTCGGAACCAAGGTCCGGGGTGGCAGTCGGAACCAAGGTCCAGGGTGGCAGTCCCAACCAAGGTCCGTGGTGGCAGTCGGAACCAAGGTCCGGGGTGGCGTGCGGAACCATGGTCCGGGTGTGCAGTCGGAACTAAGGTCCGCGGTCGCGTTTGGAAACAAGGTCCGGGTTGGCGTTCGGACCCAAGGCCCGGGGTTGTGGTCGGAACCAATCCCTCGGGTGGTGGTCGGAAACAAGGTCCGTGGTGGCGGTCAGAACCAATGGTTGTCGGTCGGAACCAAGGTCCGGTTGGGCGGTCGGAACAAAGGTCCGGTTGGGCAGTCGGAACCAAGGTCCGGGGGGGTGGTTGGAGCCATGGTCCGGCGTGGCTGAAGGAACCAAGGTCGGGGGTGGCGGTCGGAACCAAGGTCCGGTGTGGCAGTCGGAACCATGGTCCGGGGAGGCGGCCGGAACCAAGGTCCGGGGTGGCAGTCGGAACCACGTTCCAGGGTGGTGGTCGGAACCAAGGTCCGTGGTGGCTGTCGGAGCCAAGGTCCGGCGTGGCGGTCAGAAGCCAAGGTGGCAGTCGGAACTAAGGTCCGGGTTGGGGGTCGGAACCAAGGTCCGGGGTGACGGTCGGAACCAAGGTCCAGGGGGGCAGTCGTAACCATGGTTCAGGGTGGCAGTCGGATCCAAGGTCCGGGGAGGCGGTCGGAACCAAGGTCCTGGGTGGCGGTCGGAACCAAGGTCCGGCGTGGCGGTCGGAACCAAGGTCCGGTGTGGCGGTCGGAACCAAGGTCCGGGGTGGCGGTCGGAACCAAGGTCCGGCGTGGCGGTCGGAACCAAAGTCCGGGGTGGCAGTCGGAACCAAGGTCCGGGGGGGCGGTTGGAGCCAAGGTCCGGTGTGGTGTTCTGAAACAAGGTCCGGAGTGGCGGTCGGAAACAAGGTCAGGTGTGGCGTTCGGAACCACGTTTCAGGGTGGCGGTCGGAACCACGGTCCGGGGTGACAGTCAGAACCAAGGTCCGAGGTGGCGGTCAGAAGCCAAGGTGGCAGTCGGAACCAAGTTCCGGGGTGACGCTCAGAACCAAGGTCCGGGGTGGAGGTCGGAACCAAGGTCCGGGGTGGCGGTCGCAACCAAGGTCCGGGGTGGCGGTCGGAACCACGTTCCGGGGTGGCAGTCGGAACCAAGGTCCGATGGGGCGGTCGGAACCAATGTCCGGGGGGGCGGTCGCAACCAAGGTCCCGGGTGGCAGTCGGAACCAAGGTCCGGGGAGGCGGTCAGAACGAAGGTCCGGGGTGGCAGTCGGAACCAATGTCCGGGGATGCGGTCGGAACCAAGGTCCGGGTTGGCAGTCGGAACCAAGGTCCAGGGTGGCAGTCCCAACCAAGGTCCGGGGTGGCAGTCGGAACCAAGGTCCGGGGTGGCGTGCGGAACCATGGTCCGGGTATGCAGTCGGAACCAAGGTCCGGGGTCGCGTTCGGAACCAAGGTCCGGGTTGGCGTTCGGACCCAAGGTCCGGGGTTGTGGTCGGAACCAATCCCTCGGGTGGTGGTCGGAAACAAGGTCCATGGTGGCGGTCAGAACCAATGGTTGTCGGTCGGAACCAAGGTCCGGTTGGGCGGTCGGAACAAAGGTCCGGGTGGGCAGTCGGAACCAAGGTCCGGGGGGGTGGTTGGAGCCATGGTCCGGCGTGGCTGAAGGAACCAAGGTCGGGGGTGGTGGTCGGAACCAAGGTCCGGTGTGGCAGTCGGAACCATGGTCCGGGGAGGTGGCCGAAACCAAGGTCCGGGGTGGCAGTCGGAACCACGTTCCAGGGTGGCGGTCGGAACCAAGGTCCGCGGTGGCTGTCGGAGCCAAGGTCTGGCGTGGCGGTCAGAAGCCAACGTGGCAGTCGGAACCAAGGTCCGGGTTGGGGGTCGGAACCAAGGTCCGGGGTGACGGTCGGAACCAAGGTCCAGGGTGGAGGTCGGAACCAAGGTCCGGGGTGGCGGTCGCAACGAAGTTCCGGGGTGGCGGTCGGAACCAAGGTCCGGGGTGGCAGTCGGAACCAAGGTCCGGGGGGCGGTCGGAACCAAGGTCCGGTGTGGCGGTCGGAACAAATGTCAGGGGTGGCAGTCGGAACGACGCTCCGGGGTGACGGTCGGAACCAAGGTCCGGAGTGACAGTCAGAACCATGGCCCGAGGTGGCGGTCGGAGCCAAGGTCCGGCGTGGCGGTCAGAACGCAAGGTGGAAGTCGGAACCAAGGTCCGGGGTGGCGGTCGGAAACAATCCGGGGTGGCGGTTGGGAACAAGGTCCGGGGTGACGGTCGGAACCAAGGTCCGGGGGGGCAGTCGGAACCAAGGTCCGGGGGGGCATCATAAACAAGGTCCGCGGTGGCGTTCTGAACCAAGGTCCGGAGTGGCGGTCGGAAACAAGGTCAGGTTTGGCATTCGGAACCAATATCCGGGGGGTCGGTTGGAACCAAGGTCCGGGGGGGCAGTCGTAACCAAGGTTCAGGGTGGCAGTCAGAACCAAGGTCCGGGGAGGCGGTCGGAACCAAGGTCCGGGGTGGCGTTCGGACCCAAGGTCCGGGGTTGTGGTCGGAACCAATGCCTGGGGTGGTGGTCGGAAACAAGGTCCGGGGTGGCGGTCAGAACCAATGGTTGTCGGTCGGAACCAAGGTCCGGTTGGGCGGTCGGAACGAAGGTCCGCGGTGGCAGTCGGAACCAAGGTCCGGGGGGGCGGTTGGAGCCATGGTCCGGCGTGGCGGTAGGAACCAAGGTCCGGGGTGTCAGTCGGAACAAAGGTCCGGGGTGGCTTTCGGAATCAAGGTCCGGAGGGCTGTTGGAACCAAGGTCCGGGGTCGCGTTCGGAACCAAGGTCCAGGTTGGCGGTAGGAAACAAGGTCGCCGCTAACGGTTGGAACCGAGGTCCGGCGAGCGGTCGCAACCAAGGTCCGGCGTAGTGGTCGGAACCAAGGTCCGGGGAGCGGTCGCAACCAAGGTCCGGGGGGGCGGTCGGAACCAACGTCCGGGGTGTAGGTCGGAACCAAGGTCCGGGGTGGCGTTCGGAATCAAGGTTGGGGGGGCAGTCGGAACCAAGGTCCGGGGTCGCGTTCCGAACCAAGGTCCAGGGTGGCGGTCGGAAACAAGGTCTCCGCTAACGGTTGGAACCAAGGTCGGGGGAGCGGTCGCAACCAAGGTCCGGCGTAGTGGTCGGAACGAAGGTCCGGGTTCGTGTTCGGAACCATGGTCTGGGGTGGCGGTCGGAACCAAGGTCCAGGGTGGCAGTCCCAACCAAGGTCCGGGGTGGCAGTCGGAACCAAGGTCCGGGGTGGCGTTCGGAATCAAGGTTGGGGGGGCAGTCGGAACCAAGGTCCGGGGTCGCGTTCCGAACCAAGGTCCAGGGTGGCGGTCGGAAACAAGGTCTCCGCTAACGGTTGGAACCAAGGTCGGGGGAGCGGTCGCAACCAAGGTCCGGCGTAGTGGTCGGAACGAAGGTCCGGGTTCGTGTTCGGAACCATGGTCTGGGGTGGCGGTCGGAACCAAGGTCCGGGGTGGCAGTCGGAACCAAGGTCCAGGGTGGCTGTCCCAACCAAGGTCCGGGGTGGCAGTCGGAACCAAGGTCCGGGGTGGCGTGCGGAACCATGGTCCGGGTGTGCAGTCGGAACCAAGGTCCGGGGTCGCGTTCGGAACCAAGGTCTGGGTTGGCGTTCGGACCCAAGGTCCGGGGTTTTGGTCGGAACCAATCCCTCGGGTGGTGGTCGGAAACAAGGTCCATGGTGGCGGTCAGAACCAATGGTTGTCAGTCGGAACCAAGGTCCGGTTGGGCGGTCGGAACAAAGGTCCGGTTGGGCTGTCAGAACCAAGGTCCGGGGGGCTGGTTGGAGCCATGGTCCGGCGTGGCTGAAGGAACCAAGGTCGGGGGTGGCGGTCGGAACCAAGGTCCGGTGTGGCAGTCGGAACCATGGTCCGGGGAGGCGGCCGGAACCAAGGTCCGGGGTGGCAGTCGGAACCACGTTCCAGGGTGGCGGTCGGAACCAAGGTCCGGGGTGGCGGTCAGAAGCCAAGGTGGCAGTCGGAACCAAGGTCCGGGTTGGGGGTCGGAACCAAGGTCCGGGGTGACGGTCGGAACAAAGGTCCGTGGTGGCGGTCGGAAACAAGGTCCGGGGTGGTGGTCGGAACCAAGTTACGGGGTGGCGGTCTGACCCAATGTCCGGGGTGGCGGTCGGAACTAAGGTCCGGGTTGGCGGTCGAAAAAAAGTTCCGGGGTCATGGGCGGTACCATGGTCCGTCGTGGCGGTCGGAACCAAGGTCCGAGGTGGTGGTCGGAACCAAGGTCCGGGGTGGCGGTCGGAACCAAGGTCCAGGGTGGCGGTCGGAACCAAGGTCCGGCGTGGCGGTCGGAACCAAGGTCCGGGGTGGCGGTCGGAACCAAGGTCCGGGGTGGCGGTCGGAATCAAGGTCCGGCGTGGCGGTCGGAACCAAGGTCCGGGGTGGCAGTCGGAACCAAGGTCCGGGGGGGCGGTTGGAGCCAAGGTCCGGTGTGGCGTTCTGAAACAAGGTCCGGAGTGGCGGTCGGAAACAAGGTCAGGTGTGGCGTTCGGAACCACGTTTCAGGGTGGCGGTCGGAACCACGGTCCGGGGTGACAGTCAGAACCAAGGTCCGAGGTGGCGGTCGGAGCCAAGGTCCGGCGTGGCGGTCAGAAGCCAAGGTGGCAGTCGGAACCAAGGTCCGGGGTGACAGTCGGAACCAAGGTCCGGGGTGACGCTCGGAACCAAGGTCCGGGGTGGAGGTCGGAACCAAGGTCTGGGGTGGCGGTCGCAACCAAGGTCCGGGGTGGCGGTCGGAACCACGTTCCGGGGTGGCAGTCGGAACCAAGGTCCGGGGGGGCGGTCGGAACCAATGTCCGGGGGGGCGGTCGCAACCAAGGTCCCGGGTGGCAGTCGGAACCAAGGTCCGGGGAGGCGTTCGGAACCAAGGTCCGGGGTGGCAGTCGGATCCAAGATCCGGGGATGCGGTCGGAACCAAGGTCCGGGGTGGCAGTCGGAACCAAGGTCCAGGGTGGCAGTCCCAACCAAGGTCCGGGGTGGCAGCCGGAACCAAGGTCCGGGGTGGCGTGCGGAACCATGGTCCGGGTGTGCAGTCGGAACGAAGGTCCGGGGTCGCGTTCGGAACCAAGGTCCGGGTTGGCGTTCGGACCCAAGGTACGGGGTTGTGGTCGGAACCAATCCCTCGGGTGGTGGTCGGAACCAAGGTCCGGGGGGGCGGTCGGAACCAATGTCCGGGGGGTCGGTCGCAACCAAGGTCCCGGGTGGCAGTCGGAACCAAGGTCCGGGGAGGCGGTCGGAACCAAGGTCCGGGGTGGCAGTCGGAACGAAGGTCCGGGGATGCGGTCGGAACCAAGGTCCGGGGTGGCAGTCGGAACCAAGGTCCAGGGTGGCAGTCCCAACCAAGGTCCGGGGTGGCAGTCGGAACCAAGGTCCGGGGTGGCGTGCGGAACCATGGTCCGGGTGTGCAGTCGGAACCAAGGTCTGGGGTCGCCTTCGGAACCAAGGTCCGGGTTGGCGTTCGGACCCAAGGTCCGGGGTTGTGGTCGGACCAATCCCTCGGTTGGTGGTCGGAAACAAGGTCCGTGGTGGCGGTCAGAACCAATGGTTGTCGGTCGGAACCAAGGTCCGGTTGGGCGGTCGGAACAAAGGTCCGGTTGGGCAGTCGGAACCAAGGTCCGGGGGGGTGGTTGGAGCCATGGTCCGGCGTGGCTGAAGGAACCAAGGTCGGGGGTGGCGGTCGGAACCAAGGTCCGGTGTGGCAGTCGGAACCATGGTCCGGGGAGGCGGCCGGAACCAAGGTCCGGGGTGGCAGTCGGAACCACGTTCCAGGGTGGCGGTCGGAACCAAGGTCCGCGGTGGCTGTCGGAGCCAAGGTCCGGCGTGGCGGTCAGAAGCCAAGGTGGCAGTCGGAACCAAGGTCCGGGTTGGGGGTCGGAACCAAGGTCCGGGGTGACGGTCGGAACCAAGGTCCAGGGGGGCAGTCGTAACCATGGTTCAGGGTGGCAGTCGGATCCAAGGTCCGGGGAGGCGGTCGGAACCAAGGTCCTGGGTGGCGGTCGGAACCAAGGTCCGGCGTGGCGGTCGGAACCAAGGTCTGGGGTGGCGGTCGGAACCAAGGTCCGGGGTGGCGGTCGGAACCAAAGTCCGGCGTGGCGGTCGGAACCAAGGTCCGGGGTGGCAGTCGGAACCAAGGTCCGGGGGGGCGGTTGGAGCCAAGGTCCGGTGTGGTGTTCTGAAACAAGGTCCGGAGTGGCGGTCGGAAACAAGGTCAGGTGTGGCGTTCGGAACCACGTTTCAGGGTGGCGGTCGGAACCACGGTCCGGGGTGACAGTCAGAACCAAGGTCCGAGGTGGCGGTCGGAGCCAAGGTCCGGCGTGGCGGTCAGAAGCCAAGGTGGCAGTCGGAACCAAGTTCCGGGGTGACGCTCGGAACCAAGGTCCGGGGTGGAGGTCGGAACCAAGGTCCGGGGTGGCGGTCGCAACGAAGGTCCGGGGTGGCGGTCGGAACCACGTTCCGGGGTGGCAGTCGGAACCAAGGTCCGATGGGGCGGTCGGAACCAATGTCCGGGGGGGCGGTCGCAACCAAGGTCCCGGGTGGTAGTCGGAACCAAGGTCCGGGGAGGCGGTCGGAACCAAGGTCCGGGGTGGCAGTCGGAACCAAGGTCCGGGGATGCGGTCGGAACCAAGGTCCGGGGTGGCGGTCGGAACCAAGGTCCGAGGTGGTGGTCGGAACCAAGGTCCGAGGTGGCGGTCGGAACCAAGGTCCTGGGTGGCGGTCGGAACCAAGGTCCGGCGTGGCGGTCGGAACCAAGGTCCGGGGTGGCGGTCGGAACCAAGGTCCGGGGTGGCGGTCGGAACCAAGGTCCGACGTGGCGGTCGGAACCAAGGTCCGGGGTGGCAGTCGGAAGCAAGGTCCGGGGGGCCGGTTGGAGCCAAGGTCCGGTGTGGCGTTCAGAAACAAGGTCCGGAGTGGCGGTCGGAAACAAGGTCAGGTGTGGCGTTCGGAACCACGTTTCAGGGTGGCGGTCGGAACCACGGTCCGGGGTGACAGTCAGAACCAAGGTCCGGGGTGGCGGTCGGAGCCAAGGTCCGGCGTGGCGGTCAGAAGCCAAGGTGGCAGTCGGAACCAAGGTCCGGGGTGGCGGTCGCAACCAAGGTCCGGGGTGGCGGTCGGAACCACTTTCCGGGGTGGCAGTCGGAAGCAAGGTCCGGGGGGGCGGTCGGAACCAATGTCCGGGGGGGCGGTCGCAACCAAGGTCCAGGGTGGCAGTCGGAACCAAGGTCCGGGGAGGCGGTCGGAACCAAGGTCCGGGGTGGCAGTCGGAACCAAGGTCCGGGGATGCGGTCGGAACCAAGGTCCGGGGTGGCAGTCGGAACCAAGGTCCAGGGTGGCAGTCCCAACCAAGGTCCGGGATGGCAGTCGGAACCAAGGTCCGGGGTGGCGTGCGGAACCATGGTCCGGGTGTGCACTCGGAACCAAGGTCCGGGGTCGCGTTCGGAACCAAGGTCCGAGGTGGCGGTCGGAGATAAGGTCCGGCGTGGCGGTCAGAAGCCAAGGTGGCAGTCGGAACCAAGTTCCGGGGTGATGCTCGGAACCAAGGTCCGGGGTGGAGGTCGGAACCAAGGTCCGGGGTGGCGGTCGCAACCAAGGTCCGGGGTGGCGGTCGGAACCACGTTCCGGGGTGGCAGTCGGAACCAAGGTCCGATGGGGCGGTCGGAACCAATGTCCAGGGGGGCGGTCGCAACCAAGGTCCCGGGTGGTAGTCGGAACCAAGGTCCGGGGAGGCGGTCGGAACCAAGGTCCGGGGTGGCAGTCGGAACCAAGGTCCGGGGATGCGGTCGGAACCAAGGTCCGGGGTGGCAGTCGGAACCAAGGTCCAGGGTGGCAGTCCCAACCAAGGTCCGGGGTGGCAGTCGGAACCAAGGTCCGGGGTGGCGGTCGGAACCAAGGTCCGAGGTGGTGGTCGGAACCAAGGTCCGAGGTGGCGGTCGAAACCAAGGTCCTGGGTGGCGGTCGGAACCAAGGTCCGGCGTGGCGGTCGGAACCAAGGTCCGGGGTGGCGGTCGGAACCAAGGTCCGGGGTGGCGGTCGGAACCAAGGTCCGACGTGGCGGTCGGAACCAAGGTCCGGGGTGGCAGTCGGAAGCAACGTCCGGGGGGCCGGTTGGAGCCAAGGTCCGGTGTGGCGTTCAGAAACAAGGTCCGGAGTGGCGGTCGGAAACAAGGTCAGGTGTGGCGTTCGGAACCACGTTTCAGGGTGGCGGTCGGAACCACGGTCCGGGGTGACAGTCAGAACCAAGGTCCGAGGTGGCGGTCGGAGCCAAGGTCCGGCGTGGCGGTCAGAAGCCAAGGTGGCAGTCGGAACCAAGGTCCGGGGTGGAGGTCGGAACCAAGGTCCGGGGTGGCGGTCGCAACCAAGGTCCGGGGTGGCGGTCGGAACCACTTTCCGGGGTGGCAGTCGGAACCAAGGTCCGGGGGGGCGGTCGGAACCAATGTCCGGGGGGGCGGTCGCAACCAAGGTCCAGGGTGGCAGTCGGAACCAAGGTCCGGGGAGGCGGTCGGAACCAAGGTCCGGGGTGGCAGTCGGAACCAAGGTCCGGGGATGCGGTCGGAACCAAGGTCCGGGGTGGCAGTCGGAACCAAGGTCCAGGGTGGCAGTCCCAACCAAGGTCCGGGATGGCAGTCGGAACCAAGGTCCGGGGTGGCGTGCGGAACCATGGTCCGGGTGTGCACTCGGAACCAAGGTCCGGGGTCGCGTTCGGAACCAAGGTCCGGGTTGGCGTTCGGACCCAAGGTCCGGGGTTGTGGTCGGAACCAATCCCTCGGGTGGTGGTCGGAAACAAGGTCCGTGGTGGCGGTCAGAACCAATGGTTGTCGGTCGGAACCAAGGTCCGGTTGGGCGGTCGGAACAAAGGTCCGGTTGGGCAGTCGGAACCAAGGTCCGGGGGGGTGGTTGGAGCCATGGTCCGGCATGGCTGAAGGAACCAAGGTCGGGGGTGGCGGTCGGAACCAAGGTCCGGTGTGGCAGTCGGAACCATGGTCCGGGGAGGCGGCCGGAACCAAGGTCTTAGGTGGCAGTCGGAACCACGTTCCAGGGTGGCGGTCGGAACCAAGGTCCGCGGTGGCTGTCGGAGACAAGGTCCGGCGTGGCGGTCTGAAGCCAAGGTGGCAGTCGGAACCAAGGTCCTGGTTGGGGGTCGGAACCAAGGTCCGGGGTGACGGTCGGAACCAAGCTCCGGGGTGACGGTCGGAACCAAGGTCCAGGGTGGAGGTCGGAACCAAGGTCCGGGGTGGCGGTCAGAAGCCAAGGTGGCAGTCGGAACCAAGGTCCGGGGTGGCGGTCAGAACCAAGGTCCGTGGTGGCGGTCGGAAACAAGGTCCGGGGTGGCGGTCGGAACCAAGTTACGGGGTGGCGGTCGGACCGAATGTCCGGGGTGGCGGTCGGAACTAAGGTCCGGGTTGGCTGTCGAAAAAAAGTTCCGGGGTCATGGGCGGTACCATGGTCCATGGTGGCGGTCGGAACCAACGTCCGAGGTGGTGGTCGGAACCAAGGTCCGAGGTGGCGGTCGGAACCAAGGTCCTGGGTGGCGGTCGGAACCGAGGTCCGGCGTGGCGGTCGGAACCAAGGTCCGGGGTGGCGGTCGGAACCAAGGTCCAGGGTGGCGGTCGGAACCAAGGGCCGGCGTGGCGGTCGGAACCAAGGTACGGGGTGGCAGTCGGAACCAAGGTCCGGGGGTGGCGGTTGGAGTCAAGGTCCGGTGTGGCGTTCTGAAACAAGGTCCGGAGTGGCGGTCGGAAACAAGGTCAGGTGTGGCGTTCGGAACCACGTTTCAGGGTGGCGGTCGGAACCAAGGTCCGCGGTGGCTGTCGGAGACAAGGTCCGGCGTGGCGGTCTGAAGCCAAGGTGGCAGTCGGAACCAAGGTCCTGGTTGGGGGTCGGAACCAAGGTCCGGGGTGACGGTCGGAACCAAGCTCCGGGGTGACGGTCGGAACCAAGGTCCAGGGTGGAGGTCGGAACCAAGGTCCGGGGTGGCGGTCAGAAGCCAAGGTGGCAGTCGGAACCAAGGTCCGGGGTGGCGGTCGGAACCAAGGTCCGTGGTGGCGGTCGGAAACAAGGTCCGGGGTGGCGGTCGGAACCAAGTTACGGGGTGGCGGTCGGACCGAATGTCCGGGGTGGCGGTCGGAACTAAGGTCCGGGTTGGCTGTCGAAAAAAAGTTCCGGGGTCATGGGCGGTACCATGGTCCATGGTGGCGGTCGGAACCAACGTCCGAGGTGGTGGTCGGAACCAAGGTCCGAGGTGGCGGTCGGAACCAAGGTCCTGGGTGGCGGTCGGAACCGAGGTCCGGCGTGGCGGTCGGAACCAAGGTCCGGGGTGGCGGTCGGAACCAAGGTCCAGGGTGGCGGTCGGAACCAAGGGCCGGCGTGGCGGTCGGAACCAAGGTACGGGGTGGCAGTCGGAACCAAGGTCCGGGGGTGGCGGTTGGAGTCAAGGTCCGGTGTGGCGTTCTGAAACAAGGTCCGGAGTGGCGGTCGGAAACAAGGTCAGGTGTGGCGTTCGGAACCACGTTTCAGGGTGGCGGTCGGAACCACGGTCCGGGGTGACAGTCAGAACCAAGGTCCGAGGTGGCGGTCGGAGCCAAGGTCCGGCGTGGCGTTCAGAAGCCAAGGTGGCAGTCGGAACCAAGGTCCGGGGTGACAGTCGGAACCAAGGTCCGGGGTGACGCTCGGAACCAAGGTCCGGGGTGGAGGTCGGAACCAAGGTCCGGGGTGGAGGTCAGAACCACGTTCCGGGGTGGCAGTCGGAACCAAGGTCCGGGGGGGCGGTCGGAACCAATGTCCGGGGGGGGTGGTCGCAACCATGGTCCCGGGTGGCAGTCGGAACCAAGGTCCGGGGAGGCGGTCGGAACCAAGGTCCGGGGTGGCAGTCGGAACCAAGGTCCGGGGATGCGGTCGGAACCAAGGTCCGGGGTGGCAGTCGGAACCAAGGTCCAGGGTGGCAGTCCCAACCAAGGTCCGTGGTGGCAGTCGGAACCAAGGTCCGGGGTGGCGTGCGGAACCATGGTCCGGGTGTGCAGTCGGAACTAAGGTCCGCGGTCGCGTTTGGAAACAAGGTCCGGGTTGGCGTTCGGACCCAAGGCCCGGGGTTGTGGTCGGAACCAATCCCTCGGGTGGTGGTCGGAAACAAGGTCCGTGGTGGCGGTCAGAACCAATGGTTGTCGGTCGGAACCAAGGTCCGGTTGGGCGGTCGGAACAAAGGTCCGGTTGGGCAGTCGGAACCAAGGTCCGGGGGGGTGGTTGGAGCCATGGTCCGGCGTGGCTGAAGGAACCAAGGTCGGGGGTGGCGGTCGGAACCAAGGTCCGGTGTGGCAGTCGGAACCATGGTCCGGGGAGGCGGCCGGAACCAAGGTCCGGGGTGGCAGTCGGAACCACGTTCCAGGGTGGTGGTCGGAACCAAGGTCCGTGGTGGCTGTCGGAGCCAAGGTCCGGCGTGGCGGTCAGAAGCCAAGGTGGCAGTCGGAACTAAGGTCCGGGTTGGGGGTCGGAACCAAGGTCCGGGGTGACGGTCGGAACCAAGGTCCAGGGGGGCAGTCGTAACCATGGTTCAGGGTGGCAGTCGGATCCAAGGTCCGGGGAGGCGGTCGGAACCAAGGTCCTGGGTGGCGGTCGGAACCAAGGTCCGGCGTGGCGGTCGGAACCAAGGTCCGGTGTGGCGGTCGGAACCAAGGTCCGGGGTGGCGGTCGGAACCAAGGTCCGGCGTGGCGGTCGGAACCAAAGTCCGGGGTGGCAGTCGGAACCAAGGTCCGGGGGGGCGGTTGGAGCCAAGGTCCGGTGTGGTGTTCTGAAACAAGGTCCGGAGTGGCGGTCGGAAACAAGGTCAGGTGTGGCGTTCGGAACCACGTTTCAGGGTGGCGGTCGGAACCACGGTCCGGGGTGACAGTCAGAACCAAGGTCCGAGGTGGCGGTCAGAAGCCAAGGTGGCAGTCGGAACCAAGTTCCGGGGTGACGCTCAGAACCAAGGTCCGGGGTGGAGGTCGGAACCAAGGTCCGGGGTGGCGGTCGCAACCAAGGTCCGGGGTGGCGGTCGGAACCACGTTCCGGGGTGGCAGTCGGAACCAAGGTCCGATGGGGCGGTCGGAACCAATGTCCGGGGGGGCGGTCGCAACCAAGGTCCCGGGTGGCAGTCGGAACCAAGGTCCGGGGAGGCGGTCAGAACGAAGGTCCGGGGTGGCAGTCGGAACCAATGTCCGGGGATGCGGTCGGAACCAAGGTCCGGGGTGGCAGTCGGAACCAAGGTCCAGGGTGGCAGTCCCAACCAAGGTCCGGGGTGGCAGTCGGAACCAAGGTCCGGGGTGGCGTGCGGAACCATGGTCCGGGTATGCAGTCGGAACCAAGGTCCGGGGTCGCGTTCGGAACCAAGGTCCGGGTTGGCGTTCGGACCCAAGGTCCGGGGTTGTGGTCGGAACCAATCCCTCGGGTGGTGGTCGGAAACAAGGTCCATGGTGGCGGTCAGAACCAATGGTTGTCGGTCGGAACCAAGGTCCGGTTGGGCGGTCGGAACAAAGGTCCGGGTGGGCAGTCGGAACCAAGGTCCGGGGGGGTGGTTGGAGCCATGGTCCGGCGTGGCTGAAGGAACCAAGGTCGGGGGTGGTGGTCGGAACCAAGGTCCGGTGTGGCAGTCGGAACCATGGTCCGGGGAGGTGGCCGAAACCAAGGTCCGGGGTGGCAGTCGGAACCACGTTCCAGGGTGGCGGTCGGAACCAAAGTCCGCGGTGGCTGTCGGAGCCAAGGTCTGGCGTGGCGGTCAGAAGCCAAGGTGGCAGTCGGAACCAAGGTCCGGGTTGGGGGTCGGAACCAAGGTCCGGGGTGACGGTCGGAACCAAGGTCCAGGGTGGAGGTCGGAACCAAGGTCCGGGGTGGCGGTCGCAACGAAGTTCCGGGGTGGCGGTCGGAACCAAGGTCCGGGGTGGCAGTCGGAACCAAGGTCCGGGGGGCGGTCGGAACCAAGGTCCGGTGTGGCGGTCGGAACAAATGTCAGGGGTGGCAGTCGGAACGACGCTCCGGGGTGACGGTCGGAACCAAGGTCCGGAGTGACAGTCAGAACCATGGCCCGAGGTGGCGGTCGGAGCCAAGGTCCGGCGTGGCGGTCAGAACGCAAGGTGGAAGTCGGAACCAAGGTCCGGGGTGGCGGTCGGAAACAATCCGGGGTGGCGGTTGGGAACAAGGTCCGGGGTGACGGTCGGAACCAAGGTCCGGGGGGGCAGTCGGAACCAAGGTCCGGGGGGGCATCATAAACAAGGTCCGCGGTGGCGTTCTGAACCAAGGTCCGGAGTGGCGGTCGGAAACAAGGTCAGGTTTGGCATTCGGAACCAATATCCGGGGGGTCGGTTGGAACCAAGGTCCGGGGGGGCAGTCGTAACCAAGGTTCAGGGTGGCAGTCAGAACCAAGGTCCGGGGAGGCGGTCGGAACCAAGGTCCGGGGTGGCGTTCGGACCCAAGGTCCGGGGTTGTGGTCGGAACCAATGCCTGGGGTGGTGGTCGGAAACAAGGTCCGGGGTGGCGGTCAGAACCAATGGTTGTCGGTCGGAACCAAGGTCCGGTTGGGCGGTCGGAACCAAGGTCCGCGGTGGCAGTCGGAACCAAGGTCCGGGGGGGCGGTTGGAGCCATGGTCCGGCGTGGCGGTAGGAACCAAGGTCCGGGGTGTCAGTCGGAACAAAGGTCCGGGGTGGCTTTCGGAATCAAGGTCCGGAGGGCTGTTGGAACCAAGGTCCGGGGTCGCGTTCGGAACCAAGGTCCAGGTTGGCGGTAGGAAACAAGGTCGCCGCTAACGGTTGGAACCGAGGTCCGGCGAGCGGTCGCAACCAAGGTCCGGCGTAGTGGTCGGAACCAAGGTCCGGGGAGCGGTCGCAACCAAGGTCCGGGGGGGCGGTCGGAACCAACGTCCGGGGTGTAGGTCGGAACCAAGGTCCGGGGTGGCGTTCGGAATCAAGGTTGGGGGGGCAGTCGGAACCAAGGTCCGGGGTCGCGTTCCAAACCAAGGTCCAGGGTGGCGGTCGGAAACAAGGTCTCCGCTAACGGTTGGAACCAAGGTCGGGGGAGCGGTCGCAACCAAGGTCCGGCGTAGTGGTCGGAACGAAGGTCCGGGTTCGTGTTCGGAACCATGGTCTGGGGTGGCGGTCGGAACCAAGGTCCGGGGTGGCAGTCGGAACCAAGGTCCAGGGTGGCTGTCCCAACCAAGGTCCGGGGTGGCAGTCGGAACCAAGGTCCGGGGTGGCGTGCGGAACCATGGTCCGGGTGTGCAGTCGGAACCAAGGTCCGGGGTCGCGTTCGGAACCAAGGTCTGGGTTGGCGTTCGGACCCAAGGTCCGGGGTTTTGGTCGGAACCAATCCCTCGGGTGGTGGTCGGAAACAAGGTCCATGGTGGCGGTCAGAACCAATGGTTGTCAGTCGGAACCAAGGTCCGGTTGGGCGGTCGGAACAAAGGTCCGGTTGGGCTGTCAGAACCAAGGTCCGGGGGGGTGGTTGGAGCCATGGTCCGGCGTGGCTGAAGGAACCAAGGTCAGGGGTGGCGGTCGGAACCAAGGTCCGGTGTGGCAGTCGGAACCATGGTCCGGGGAGGCGGCCGGAACCAAGGTCCGGGGTGGCAGTCGGAACCACGTTCCAGGGTGGCGGTCGGAACCAAGGTCCGGGGTGGCGGTCAGAAGCCAAGGTGGCAGTCGGAACCAAGGTCCGGGTTGGGGGTCGGAACCAAGGTCCGGGGTGACGGTCGGAACAAAGGTCCGTGGTGGCGGTCGGAAACAAGGTCCGGGGTGGTGGTCGGAACCAAGTTACGGGGTGGCGGTCTGACCCAATGTCCGGGGTGGCGGTCGGAACTAAGGTCCGGGTTGGCGGTCGAAAAAAAGTTCCGGGGTCATGGGCGGTACCATGGTCCGTCGTGGCGGTCGGAACCAAGGTCCGAGGTGGTGGTCGGAACCAAGGTCCGGGGTGGCGGTCGGAACCAAGGTCCAGGGTGGCGGTCGGAACCAAGGTCCGGCGTGGCGGTCGGAACCAAGGTCCGGGGTGGCGGTCGGAACCAAGGTCCGGGGTGGCGGTCGGAATCAAGGTCCGGCGTGGCGGTCGGAACCAAGGTCCGGGGTGGCGGTCGGAACCAAGGTCCGACGTGGCGGTCGGAACCAAGGTCCGGGGTGGCAGTCGGAAGCAAGGTCCAGGGGGCCGGTTGGAGCCAAGGTCCGGTGTGGCGTTCAGAAACAAGGTCCGGAGTGGCGGTCGGAAACAAGGTCAGGTGTGGCGTTCGGAACCACGTTTCAGGGTGGCGGTCGGAACCACGGTCCGGGGTGACAGTCAGAACCAAGGTCCGGGGTGGCGGTCGGAGCCAAGGTCCGGCGTGGCGGTCAGAAGCCAAGGTGGCAGTCGGAACCAAGGTCCGGGGTGGCGGTCGCAACCAAGGTCCGGGGTGGCGGTCGGAACCACTTTCCGGGGTGGCAGTCGGAAGCAAGGTCCGGGGGGGCGGTCGGAACCAATGTCCGGGGGGGCGGTCGCAACCAAGGTCCAGGGTGGCAGTCGGAACCAAGGTCCGGGGAGGCGGTCGGAACCAAGGTCCGGGGTGGCAGTCGGAACCAAGGTCCGGGGATGCGGTCGGAACCAAGGTCCGGGGTGGCAGTCGGAACCAAGGTCCAGGGTGGCAGTCCCAACCAAGGTCCGGGATGGCAGTCGGAACCAAGGTCCGGGGTGGCGTGCGGAACCATGGTCCGGGTGTGCACTCGGAACCAAGGTCCGGGGTCGCGTTCGGAACCAAGGTCCGAGGTGGCGGTCGGAGATAAGGTCCGGCGTGGCGGTCAGAAGCCAAGGTGGCAGTCGGAACCAAGTTCCGGGTGATGCTCGGAACCAAGGTCCGGGGTGGAGGTCGGAACCAAGGTCCGGGGTGGCGGTCGCAACCAAGGTCCGGGGTGGCGGTCGGAACCACGTTCCGGGGTGGCAGTCGGAACCAAGGTCCGATGGGGCGGTCGGAACCAATGTCCAGGGGGGCGGTCGCAACCAAGGTCCCGGGTGGTAGTCGGAACCAAGGTCCGGGGAGGCGGTCGGAACCAAGGTCCGGGGTGGCAGTCGGAACCAAGGTCCGGGGATGCGGTCGGAACCAAGGTCCGGGGTGGCAGTCGGAACCAAGGTCCAGGGTGGCAGTCCCAACCAAGGTCCGGGGTGGCAGTCGGAACCAAGGTCCGGGGTGGCGGTCGGAACCAAGGTCCGAGGTGGTGGTCGGAACCAAGGTCCGAGGTGGCGGTCGAAACCAAGGTCCTGGGTGGCGGTCGGAACCAAGGTCCGGCGTGGCGGTCGGAACCAAGGTCCGGGGTGGCGGTCGGAACCAAGGTCCGGGGTGGCGGTCGGAACCAAGGTCCGACGTGGCGGTCGGAACCAAGGTCCGGGGTGGCAGTCGGAAGCAACGTCCGGGAGGCCGGTTGGAGCCAAGGTCCGGTGTGGCGTTCAGAAACAAGGTCCGGAGTGGCGGTCGGAAACAAGGTCAGGTGTGGCTTTCGGAACCACGTTTCAGGGTGGCGGTCGGAAC
This sequence comes from Mustelus asterias, assembly GCF_964213995.1. NCBI lineage: Eukaryota > Metazoa > Chordata > Chondrichthyes > Carcharhiniformes > Triakidae > Mustelus > Mustelus asterias. Next base: position 45,896,001 of record NC_135822.1, on the reverse strand, counting down.
CACGGTCCGGGGTGACAGTCAGAACCAAGGTCCGAGGTGGCGGTCGGAGCCAAGGTCCGGCGTGGCGGTCAGAAGCCAAGGTGGCAGTCGGAACCAAGGTCCGGGGTGGAGGTCGGAACCAAGGTCCGGGGTGGCGGTCGCAACCAAGGTCCGGGGTGGCGGTCGGAACCACTTTCCGGGGTGGCAGTCGGAACCAAGGTCCGGGGGGGCGGTCGGAACCAATGTCCGGGGGGGCGGTCGCAACCAAGGTCCAGGGTGGCAGTCGGAACCAAGGTCCGGGGAGGCGGTCGGAACCAAGGTCCGGGGTGGCAGTCGGAACCAAGGTCCGGGGATGCGGTCGGAACCAATGTCCGGGGTGGCAGTCGGAACCAAGGTCCAGGGTGGCAGTCCCAACCAAGGTCCGGGATGGCAGTCGGAACCAAGGTCCGGGGTGGCGTGCGGAACCATGGTCCGGGTGTGCACTCGGAACCAAGGTCCGGGGTCGCGTTCGGAACCAAGGTCCGGGTTGGCGTTCGGACCCAAGGTCCGGGGTTGTGGTCGGAACCAATCCCTCGGGTGGTGGTCGGAAACAAGGTCCGTGGTGGCGGTCAGAACCAATGGTTGTCGGTCGGAACCAAGGTCCGGTTGGGCGGTCGGAACAAAGGTCCGGTTGGGCAGTCGGAACCAAGGTCCGGGGGGGTGGTTGGAGCCATGGTCCGGCATGGCTGAAGGAACCAAGGTCGGGGGTGGCGGTCGGAACCAAGGTCCGGTGTGGCAGTCGGAACCATGGTCCGGGGAGGCGGCCGGAACCAAGGTCTTAGGTGGCAGTCGGAACCACGTTCCAGGGTGGCGGTCGGAACCAAGGTCCGCGGTGGCTGTCGGAGACAAGGTCCGGCGTGGCGGTCTGAAGCCAAGGTGGCAGTCGGAACCAAGGTCCTGGTTGGGGGTCGGAACCAAGGTCCGGGGTGACGGTCGGAACCAAGCTCCGGGGTGACGGTCGGAACCAAGGTCCAGGGTGGAGGTCGGAACCAAGGTCCGGGGTGGCGGTCAGAAGCCAAGGTGGCAGTCGGAACCAAGGTCCGGGGTGGCGGTCAGAACCAAGGTCCGTGGTGGCGGTCGGAAACAAGGTCCGGGGTGGCGGTCGGAACCAAGTTACGGGGTGGCGGTCGGACCGAATGTCCGGGGTGGCGGTCGGAACTAAGGTCCGGGTTGGCTGTCGAAAAAAAGTTCCGGGGTCATGGGCGGTACCATGGTCCATGGTGGCGGTCGGAACCAACGTCCGAGGTGGTGGTCGGAAGCAAGGTCCGAGGTGGCGGTCGGAACCAAGGTCCTGGGTGGCGGTCGGAACCGAGGTCCGGCGTGGCGGTCGGAACCAAGGTCCGGGGTGGCGGTCGGAACCAAGGTCCAGGGTGGCGGTCGGAACCAAGGGCCGGCGTGGCGGTCGGAACCAAGGTACGGGGTGGCAGTCGGAACCAAGGTCCGGGGGTGGCGGTTGGAGTCAAGGTCCGGTGTGGCGTTCTGAAACAAGGTCCGGAGTGGCGGTCGGAAACAAGGTCAGGTGTGGCGTTCGGAACCACGTTTCAGGGTGGCGGTCGGAACCAAGGTCCGCGGTGGCTGTCGGAGACAAGGTCCGGCGTGGCGGTCTGAAGCCAAGGTGGCAGTCGGAACCAAGGTCCTGGTTGGGGGTCGGAACCAAGGTCCGGGGTGACGGTCGGAACCAAGCTCCGGGGTGACGGTCGGAACCAAGGTCCAGGGTGGAGGTCGGAACCAAGGTCCGGGGTGGCGGTCAGAAGCCAAGGTGGCAGTCGGAACCAAGGTCCGGGGTGGCGGTCGGAACCAAGGTCCGTGGTGGCGGTCGGAAACAAGGTCCGGGGTGGCGGTCGGAACCAAGTTACGGGGTGGCGGTCGGACCGAATGTCCGGGGTGGCGGTCGGAACTAAGGTCCGGGTTGGCTGTCGAAAAAAAGTTCCGGGGTCATGGGCGGTACCATGGTCCATGGTGGCGGTCGGAACCAACGTCCGAGGTGGTGGTCGGAACCAAGGTCCGAGGTGGCGGTCGGAACCAAGGTCCTGGGTGGCGGTCGGAACCGAGGTCCGGCGTGGCGGTCGGAACCAAGGTCCGGGGTGGCGGTCGGAACCAAGGTCCAGGGTGGCGGTCGGAACCAAGGGCCGGCGTGGCGGTCGGAACCAAGGTACGGGGTGGCAGTCGGAACCAAGGTCCGGGGGTGGCGGTTGGAGTCAAGGTCCGGTGTGGCGTTCTGAAACAAGGTCCGGAGTGGCGGTCGGAAACAAGGTCAGGTGTGGCGTTCGGAACCACGTTTCAGGGTGGCGGTCGGAACCACGGTCCGGGGTGACAGTCAGAACCAAGGTCCGAGGTGGCGGTCGGAGCCAAGGTCCGGCGTGGCGTTCAGAAGCCAAGGTGGCAGTCGGAACCAAGGTCCGGGGTGACAGTCGGAACCAAGGTCCGGGGTGACGCTCGGAACCAAGGTCCGGGGTGGAGGTCGGAACCAAGGTCCGGGGTGGAGGTCAGAACCACGTTCCGGGGTGGCAGTCGGAACCAAGGTCCGGGGGGGCGGTCGGAACCAATGTCCGGGGGGGTGGTCGCAACCATGGTCCCGGGTGGCAGTCGGAACCAAGGTCCGGGGAGGCGGTCGGAACCAAGGTCCGGGGTGGCAGTCGGAACCAAGGTCCGGGGATGCGGTCGGAACCAAGGTCCGGGGTGGCAGTCGGAACCAAGGTCCAGGGTGGCAGTCCCAACCAAGGTCCGTGGTGGCAGTCGGAACCAAGGTCCGGGGTGGCGTGCGGAACCATGGTCCGGGTGTGCAGTCGGAACTAAGGTCCGCGGTCGCGTTTGGAAACAAGGTCCGGGTTGGCGTTCGGACCCAAGGCCCGGGGTTGTGGTCGGAACCAATCCCTCGGGTGGTGGTCGGAAACAAGGTCCGTGGTGGCGGTCAGAACCAATGGTTGTCGGTCGGAACCAAGGTCCGGTTGGGCGGTCGGAACAAAGGTCCGGTTGGGCAGTCGGAACCAAGGTCCGGGGGGGTGGTTGGAGCCATGGTCCGGCGTGGCTGAAGGAACCAAGGTCGGGGGTGGCGGTCGGAACCAAGGTCCGGTGTGGCAGTCGGAACCATGGTCCGGGGAGGCGGCCGGAACCAAGGTCCGGGGTGGCAGTCGGAACCACGTTCCAGGGTGGTGGTCGGAACCAAGGTCCGTGGTGGCTGTCGGAGCCAAGGTCCGGCGTGGCGGTCAGAAGCCAAGGTGGCAGTCGGAACTAAGGTCCGGGTTGGGGGTCGGAACCAAGGTCCGGGGTGACGGTCGGAACCAAGGTCCAGGGGGGCAGTCGTAACCATGGTTCAGGGTGGCAGTCGGATCCAAGGTCCGGGGAGGCGGTCGGAACCAAGGTCCTGGGTGGCGGTCGGAACCAAGGTCCGGCGTGGCGGTCGGAACCAAGGTCCGGTGTGGCGGTCGGAACCAAGGTCCGGGGTGGCGGTCGGAACCAAGGTCCGGCGTGGCGGTCGGAACCAAAGTCCGGGGTGGCAGTCGGAACCAAGGTCCGGGGGGGCGGTTGGAGCCAAGGTCCGGTGTGGTGTTCTGAAACAAGGTCCGGAGTGGCGGTCGGAAACAAGGTCAGGTGTGGCGTTCGGAACCACGTTTCAGGGTGGCGGTCGGAACCACGGTCCGGGGTGACAGTCAGAACCAAGGTCCGAGGTGGCGGTCAGAAGCCAAGGTGGCAGTCGGAACCAGGTTCCGGGGTGACGCTCAGAACCAAGGTCCGGGGTGGAGGTCGGAACCAAGGTCCGGGGTGGCGGTCGCAACCAAGGTCCGGGGTGGCGGTCGGAACCACGTTCCGGGGTGGCAGTCGGAACCAAGGTCCGATGGGGCGGTCGGAACCAATGTCCGGGGGGGCGGTCGCAACCAAGGTCCCGGGTGGCAGTCGGAACCAAGGTCCGGGGAGGCGGTCAGAACGAAGGTCCGGGGTGGCAGTCGGAACCAATGTCCGGGGATGCGGTCGGAACCAAGGTCCGGGGTGGCAGTCGGAACCAAGGTCCAGGGTGGCAGTCCCAACCAAGGTCCGGGGTGGCAGTCGGAACCAAGGTCCGGGGTGGCGTGCGGAACCATGGTCCGGGTATGCAGTCGGAACCAAGGTCCGGGGTCGCGTTCGGAACCAAGGTCCGGGTTGGCGTTCGGACCCAAGGTCCGGGGTTGTGGTCGGAACCAATCCCTCGGGTGGTGGTCGGAAACAAGGTCCATGGTGGCGGTCAGAACCAATGGTTGTCGGTCGGAACCAAGGTCCGGTTGGGCGGTCGGAACAAAGGTCCGGGTGGGCAGTCGGAACCAAGGTCCGGGGGGGTGGTTGGAGCCATGGTCCGGCGTGGCTGAAGGAACCAAGGTCGGGGGTGGTGGTCGGAACCAAGGTCCGGTGTGGCAGTCGGAACCATGGTCCGGGGAGGTGGCCGAAACCAAGGTCCGGGGTGGCAGTCGGAACCACGTTCCAGGGTGGCGGTCGGAACCAAGGTCCGCGGTGGCTGTCGGAGCCAAGGTCTGGCGTGGCGGTCAGAAGCCAAGGTGGCAGTCGGAACCAAGGTCCGGGTTGGGGGTCGGAACCAAGGTCCGGGGTGACGGTCGGAACCAAGGTCCAGGGTGGAGGTCGGAACCAAGGTCCGGGGTGGCGGTCGCAACGAAGTTCCGGGGTGGCGGTCGGAACCAAGGTCCGGGGTGGCAGTCGGAACCAAGGTCCGGGGGGCGGTCGGAACCAAGGTCCGGTGTGGCGGTCGGAACAAATGTCAGGGGTGGCAGTCGGAACGACGCTCCGGGGTGACGGTCGGAACCAAGGTCCGGAGTGACAGTCAGAACCATGGCCCGAGGTGGCGGTCGGAGCCAAGGTCCGGCGTGGCGGTCAGAACGCAAGGTGGAAGTCGGAACCAAGGTCCGGGGTGGCGGTCGGAAACAATCCGGGGTGGCGGTTGGGAACAAGGTCCGGGGTGACGGTCGGAACCAAGGTCCGGGGGGGCAGTCGGAACCAAGGTCCGGGGGGGCATCATAAACAAGGTCCGCGGTGGCGTTCTGAACCAAGGTCCGGAGTGGCGGTCGGAAACAAGGTCAGGTTTGGCATTCGGAACCAATATCCGGGGGGTCGGTTGGAACCAAGGTCCGGGGGGGCAGTCGTAACCAAGGTTCAGGGTGGCAGTCAGAACCAAGGTCCGGGGAGGCGGTCGGAACCAAGGTCCGGGGTGGCGTTCGGACCCAAGGTCCGGGGTTGTGGTCGGAACCAATGCCTGGGGTGGTGGTCGGAAACAAGGTCCGGGGTGGCGGTCAGAACCAATGGTTGTCGGTCGGAACCAAGGTCCGGTTGGGCGGTCGGAACCAAGGTCCGCGGTGGCAGTCGGAACCAAGGTCCGGGGGGGCGGTTGGAGCCATGGTCCGGCGTGGCGGTAGGAACCAAGGTCCGGGGTGTCAGTCGGAACAAAGGTCCGGGGTGGCTTTCGGAATCAAGGTCCGGAGGGCTGTTGGAACCAAGGTCCGGGGTCGCGTTCGGAACCAAGGTCCAGGTTGGCGGTAGGAAACAAGGTCGCCGCTAACGGTTGGAACCGAGGTCCGGCGAGCGGTCGCAACCAAGGTCCGGCGTAGTGGTCGGAACCAAGGTCCGGGGAGCGGTCGCAACCAAGGTCCGGGGGGGCGGTCGGAACCAACGTCCGGGGTGTAGGTCGGAACCAAGGTCCGGGGTGGCGTTCGGAATCAAGGTTGGGGGGGCAGTCGGAACCAAGGTCCGATGGGGCGGTCGGAACCAAAGTCCGGGGGGGCGGTCGCAACCAAGGTCCCGGGTGGCAGTCGGAACCAAGGTCCGGGGAGGCGGTCAGAACGAAGGTCCGGGGTGGCAGTCGGAACCAATGTCCGGGGATGCGGTCGGAACCAAGGTCCGGGGTGGCAGTCGGAACCAAGGTCCAGGGTGGCAGTCCCAACCAAGGTCCGGGGTGGCAGTCGGAACCAAGGTCCGGGGTGGCGTGCGGAACCATGGTCCGGGTATGCAGTCGGAACCAAGGTCCGGGGTCGCGTTCGGAACCAAGGTCCGGGTTGGCGTTCGGACCCAAGGTCCGGGGTTGTGGTCGGAACCAATCCCTCGGGTGGTGGTCGGAAACAAGGTCCATGGTGGCGGTCAGAACCAATGGTTGTCGGTCGGAACCAAGGTCCGGTTGGGCGGTCGGAACAAAGGTCCGGGTGGGCAGTCGGAACCAAGGTCCGGGGGGGTGGTTGGAGCCATGGTCCGGCGTGGCTGAAGGAACCAAGGTCGGGGGTGGTGGTCGGAACCAAGGTCCGGTGTGGCAGTCGGAACCATGGTCCGGGGAGGTGGCCGAAACCAAGGTCCGGGGTGGCAGTCGGAACCACGTTCCAGGGTGGCGGTCGGAACCAAAGTCCGCGGTGGCTGTCGGAGCCAAGGTCTGGCGTGGCGGTCAGAAGCCAAGGTGGCAGTCGGAACCAAGGTCCGGGTTGGGGGTCGGAACCAAGGTCCGGGGTGACGGTCGGAACCAAGGTCCAGGGTGGAGGTCGGAACCAAGGTCCGGGGTGGCGGTCGCAACGAAGTTCCGGGGTGGCGGTCGGAACCAAGGTCCGGGGTGGCAGTCGGAACCAAGGTCCGGGGGGCGGTCGGAACCAAGGTCCGGTGTGGCGGTCGGAACAAATGTCAGGGGTGGCAGTCGGAACGACGCTCCGGGGTGACGGTCGGAACCAAGGTCCGGAGTGACAGTCAGAACCATGGCCCGAGGTGGCGGTCGGAGCCAAGGTCCGGCGTGGCGGTCAGAACGCAAGGTGGAAGTCGGAACCAAGGTCCGGGGTGGCGGTCGGAAACAATCCGGGGTGGCGGTTGGGAACAAGGTCCGGGGTGACGGTCGGAACCAAGGTCCGGGGGGGCAGTCGGAACCAAGGTCCGGGGGGGCATCATAAACAAGGTCCGCGGTGGCGTTCTGAACCAAGGTCCGGAGTGGCGGTCGGAAACAAGGTCAGGTTTGGCATTCGGAACCAATATCCGGGGGGTCGGTTGGAACCAAGGTCCGGGGGGGCAGTCGTAACCAAGGTTCAGGGTGGCAGTCAGAACCAAGGTCCGGGGAGGCGGTCGGAACCAAGGTCCGGGGTGGCGTTCGGACCCAAGGTCCGGGGTTGTGGTCGGAACCAATGCCTGGGGTGGTGGTCGGAAACAAGGTCCGGGGTGGCGGTCAGAACCAATGGTTGTCGGTCGGAACCAAGGTCCGGTTGGGCGGTCGGAACCAAGGTCCGCGGTGGCAGTCGGAACCAAGGTCCGGGGGGGCGGTTGGAGCCATGGTCCGGCGTGGCGGTAGGAACCAAGGTCCGGGGTGTCAGTCGGAACAAAGGTCCGGGGTGGCTTTCGGAATCAAGGTCCGGAGGGCTGTTGGAACCAAGGTCCGGGGTCGCGTTCGGAACCAAGGTCCAGGTTGGCGGTAGGAAACAAGGTCGCCGCTAACGGTTGGAACCGAGGTCCGGCGAGCGGTCGCAACCAAGGTCCGGCGTAGTGGTCGGAACCAAGGTCCGGGGAGCGGTCGCAACCAAGGTCCGGGGGGGCGGTCGGAACCAACGTCCGGGGTGTAGGTCGGAACCAAGGTCCGGGGTGGCGTTCGGAATCAAGGTTGGGGGGGCAGTCGGAACCAAGGTCCGGGGTCGCGTTCCAAACCAAGGTCCAGGGTGGCGGTCGGAAACAAGGTCTCCGCTAACGGTTGGAACCAAGGTCGGGGGAGCGGTCGCAACCAAGGTCCGGCGTAGTGGTCGGAACGAAGGTCCGGGTTCGTGTTCGGAACCATGGTCTGGGGTGGCGGTCGGAACCAAGGTCCGGGGTGGCAGTCGGAACCAAGGTCCAGGGTGGCTGTCCCAACCAAGGTCCGGGGTGGCAGTCGGAACCAAGGTCCGGGGTGGCGTGCGGAACCATGGTCCGGGTGTGCAGTCGGAACCAAGGTCCGGGGTCGCGTTCGGAACCAAGGTCTGGGTTGGCGTTCGGACCCAAGGTCCGGGGTTTTGGTCGGAACCAATCCCTCGGGTGGTGGTCGGAAACAAGGTCCATGGTGGCGGTCAGAACCAATGGTTGTCAGTCGGAACCAAGGTCCGGTTGGGCGGTCGGAACAAAGGTCCGGTTGGGCTGTCAGAACCAAGGTCCGGGGGGGTGGTTGGAGCCATGGTCCGGCGTGGCTGAAGGAACCAAGGTCAGGGGTGGCGGTCGGAACCAAGGTCCGGTGTGGCAGTCGGAACCATGGTCCGGGGAGGCGGCCGGAACCAAGGTCCGGGGTGGCAGTCGGAACCACGTTCCAGGGTGGCGGTCGGAACCAAGGTCCGGGGTGGCGGTCAGAAGCCAAGGTGGCAGTCGGAACCAAGGTCCGGGTTGGGGGTCGGAACCAAGGTCCGGGGTGACGGTCGGAACAAAGGTCCGTGGTGGCGGTCGGAAACAAGGTCCGGGGTGGTGGTCGGAACCAAGTTACGGGGTGGCGGTCTGACCCAATGTCCGGGGTGGCGGTCGGAACTAAGGTCCGGGTTGGCGGTCGAAAAAAAGTTCCGGGGTCATGGGCGGTACCATGGTCCGTCGTGGCGGTCGGAACCAAGGTCCGAGGTGGTGGTCGGAACCAAGGTCCGGGGTGGCGGTCGGAACCAAGGTCCAGGGTGGCGGTCGGAACCAAGGTCCGGCGTGGCGGTCGGAACCAAGGTCCGGGGTGGCGGTCGGAACCAAGGTCCGGGGTGGCGGTCGGAATCAAGGTCCGGCGTGGCGGTCGGAACCAAGGTCCGGGGTGGCGGTCGGAACCAAGGTCCGACGTGGCGGTCGGAACCAAGGTCCGGGGTGGCAGTCGGAAGCAAGGTCCAGGGGGCCGGTTGGAGCCAAGGTCCGGTGTGGCGTTCAGAAACAAGGTCCGGAGTGGCGGTCGGAAACAAGGTCAGGTGTGGCGTTCGGAACCACGTTTCAGGGTGGCGGTCGGAACCACGGTCCGGGGTGACAGTCAGAACCAAGGTCCGGGGTGGCGGTCGGAGCCAAGGTCCGGCGTGGCGGTCAGAAGCCAAGGTGGCAGTCGGAACCAAGGTCCGGGGTGGCGGTCGCAACCAAGGTCCGGGGTGGCGGTCGGAACCACTTTCCGGGGTGGCAGTCGGAAGCAAGGTCCGGGGGGGCGGTCGGAACCAATGTCCGGGGGGGCGGTCGCAACCAAGGTCCAGGGTGGCAGTCGGAACCAAGGTCCGGGGAGGCGGTCGGAACCAAGGTCCGGGGTGGCAGTCGGAACCAAGGTCCGGGGATGCGGTCGGAACCAAGGTCCGGGGTGGCAGTCGGAACCAAGGTCCAGGGTGGCAGTCCCAACCAAGGTCCGGGATGGCAGTCGGAACCAAGGTCCGGGGTGGCGTGCGGAACCATGGTCCGGGTGTGCACTCGGAACCAAGGTCCGGGGTCGCGTTCGGAACCAAGGTCCGAGGTGGCGGTCGGAGATAAGGTCCGGCGTGGCGGTCAGAAGCCAAGGTGGCAGTCGGAACCAAGTTCCGGGTGATGCTCGGAACCAAGGTCCGGGGTGGAGGTCGGAACCAAGGTCCGGGGTGGCGGTCGCAACCAAGGTCCGGGGTGGCGGTCGGAACCACGTTCCGGGGTGGCAGTCGGAACCAAGGTCCGATGGGGCGGTCGGAACCAATGTCCAGGGGGGCGGTCGCAACCAAGGTCCCGGGTGGTAGTCGGAACCAAGGTCCGGGGAGGCGGTCGGAACCAAGGTCCGGGGTGGCAGTCGGAACCAAGGTCCGGGGATGCGGTCGGAACCAAGGTCCGGGGTGGCAGTCGGAACCAAGGTCCAGGGTGGCAGTCCCAACCAAGGTCCGGGGTGGCAGTCGGAACCAAGGTCCGGGGTGGCGGTCGGAACCAAGGTCCGAGGTGGTGGTCGGAACCAAGGTCCGAGGTGGCGGTCGAAACCAAGGTCCTGGGTGGCGGTCGGAACCAAGGTCCGGCGTGGCGGTCGGAACCAAGGTCCGGGGTGGCGGTCGGAACCAAGGTCCGGGGTGGCGGTCGGAACCAAGGTCCGACGTGGCGGTCGGAACCAAGGTCCGGGGTGGCAGTCGGAAGCAACGTCCGGGAGGCCGGTTGGAGCCAAGGTCCGGTGTGGCGTTCAGAAAACAAGGTCCGGAGTGGCGGTCGGAAACAAGGTCAGGTGTGGCTTTCGGAACCACGTTTCAGGGTGGCGGTCGGAACCACGGTCCGGGGTGACAGTCAGAACCAAGGTCCGAGGTGGCGGTCGGAGCCAAGGTCCGGCGTGGCGGTCAGAAGCCAAGGTGGCAGTCGGAACCAAGGTCCGGGGTGGAGGTCGGAACCAAGGTCCGGGGTGGCGGTCGCAACCAAGGTCCGGGGTGGCGGTCGGAACCACTTTCCGGGGTGGCAGTCGGAACCAAGGTCCGGGGGGGCGGTCGGAACCAATGTCCGGGGGGGCGGTCGCAACCAAGGTCCAGGGTGGCAGTCGGAACCAAGGTCCGGGGAGGCGGTCGGAACCAAGGTCCGGGGTGGCAGTCGGAACCAAGGTCCGGGGATGCGGTCGGAACCAATGTCCGGGGTGGCAGTCGGAACCAAGGTCCAGGGTGGCAGTCCCAACCAAGGTCCGGGATGGCAGTCGGAACCAAGGTCCGGGGTGGCGTGCGGAACCATGGTCCGGGTGTGCACTCGGAACCAAGGTCCGGGGTCGCGTTCGGAACCAAGGTCCGGGTTGGCGTTCGGACCCAAGGTCCGGGGTTGTGGTCGGAACCAATCCCTCGGGTGGTGGTCGGAAACAAGGTCCGTGGTGGCGGTCAGAACCAATGGTTGTCGGTCGGAACCAAGGTCCGGTTGGGCGGTCGGAACAAAGGTCCGGTTGGGCAGTCGGAACCAAGGTCCGGGGGGGTGGTTGGAGCCATGGTCCGGCCATGGCTGAAGGAACCAAGGTCGGGGGTGGCGGTCGGAACCAAGGTCCGGTGTGGCAGTCGGAACCATGGTC